>NW_012114888.1:837158-852586 GCF_000951035.1 Colobus angolensis palliatus | reverse complement strand
GGCCTCCCAAAGTGTTGGGATTAGAGGCGTGAGCGACAGTGCCTGGCCCAAAATCTTAACATTTCTGTGGAACCACAAATTATCCCAAATAGCCAAAGCAATCCTGGGCAAAAAGACCAAAGCTGGAGGCATCACACTGCCTGACTTCAAAATATACTACAAAGCTATAGTAATCAAATCAGCATGGTACTGGCATAAAAACAGACACATAGGCCAATGGAACAGAGTAAAGTATCCAGATATAAATCCACACATTTACAGCCAACTGATTTTTTTTGTTGGTGCCAAGAACGCTTATTAGGGAAAGGACAGTCTCTTCAATAAATAGTGCTGAGAAAACTGGATGGTTATCTAGAAGAATGAAACTAGACCCCTATTTTTCACCATATGCAAAAATCAAATCAAAATGGATTAAAGACTTGCATCTAAGGCCTGAAACTATGAAACTACTAGAAGAAAACATTGAGGAAATGTATACCAGAACATTGGTTTGGGTAAAAAAAAATAAAATTTTTGTGTAAGACCTAAAATGCACAGGCAACAAAAACAAAAAACAGACAAATGGTATTACATCAAACTAAAAAGCTCCTGTACAACAAAGGAAACAATCAACAAAATGAAGGGACAATCCATAGAATAGTATAAAATATTTGCAAATTATCCATCTGACAAGGGACTGATGACCAGAATATATAAGGAGCTCAAAGAACTCAACAGCAAAAAAAAAAAAAAAAATCACAAAAACAAAACAAAACCCCGATTTTAAAAATGAGCAAAAGATCTGGATAGACATTACTCAAAAGAAGACATACAAATGGCCAATGGGTATATACAAAAAAAAATTCTCAGTCAGAAAACATCAGAGAAATGCAAGTGAAAACTACAATGAAATACCATCTCGCTCCAATTAAAATGGCTTTTATATAAAAGACAAATAATGAATGGATGCTGGTGAGGATGTAGATAAAAGGGAATCCTTGTACACCGTTGGTGGAAGTGTAAATTAACACAGTCACTGTGGAAAACTGTATGGAGGTTACTTAAAAAACCTAAAAATGGAGGCCAGGCGTGGTGGCTCACGCATGCAATCCCAGCACTTTGTGAGGCCAAGGGAGGCGGATCACTTGAGGTCAAGAGTTTGAGACCAGCCTGGCCAACATGGTGAAATGCCGTCTCTACTAAAAATACAAAAATTAACCAGGCATGGTGGTGCCCGCCTGTAATTCCAGCTACTCAGGAGGCTGAGGCATGAGAATCACTTGAACCTGGGAGGCAGAGGTTGCAGTGAGCCGAGATCAGGCCACTGCACTCCAGCCTGGGTGACAGAGCAAGACCTTGTCTCGAAAACAAACAAAACTAAAAATGGAACTGCCATATGATCCAGCAGTCCAGCAGTTCCACTACCAGGTATGTATCTAAAACAAGGGAATCAATATGTCAAAGAGATATATGCACTTCCATGTTTATTGTAACACTATTCATAATAGTCAAAATAAGGAATCAACCTAAGTGTCCATCAATGAATAAATTGATGAAGAAAATGTGGTATATACACAATGGAATACTATTCAGTTAAAAAGAATGAGATCCTGTCATTTATTTCTTTATTTATTGGACAGGGTCTTGTTCTGTTGCCTAGGCTGCAGGGCAGCGGTGCAATCTCCGCTCACTGCAACCTCTGCCTCCTTGGCTCAAGCAATCCTCCCACCTCAACCTCCCAAGTAGCTGGGACCAGAGGCATGAGTCACCCCACACAACTAATTTTTGTATTTTTTTGGTGACAGGTTTTCACCATGTTTCCCACGCTGCTCTCAAACTCCTGGACTCAAGCAATCCACCTGCTTCGTCTTCCCAAAGTGCTGGGATTACAGGTGTGAGCCACCACACACAGCCAAGATCCTGTCATTTAAAGAAACATGGATGGAACTGGAGGTCATTATGGTAAGTGAAATAAGCCAAGCGCAGAAAGAGAAAATTTGCATGTTCTCTCATATTTGTGAGCTTTAAAAATGGATTTCATGAAGATAGAGAGTAGATTGATGTTTCCCAGAAGCCAGAAAGGGTTGAGGAGAGAGGAGGCGAAGAGAGATTGATTAATGTGTACAAATATGTAGTTTGATAGAAGAAATAAGACCTAGTATTTGATAGATCAGTAGAGTGACTATAGTGTACAATAATCTATTGTATATTTCAAAATAGCTAAAAGAGGATAATTAGAAAGTTTTTAGCATGAAGAAAAGACAAATATTCAAGGTAATGGATATCTCAATTACATGAATTTGACCTTTACAAATTATGTGAATTATATGAATTATTAAATTATCACATGTACCCCCAAAATATGTACATCTACTATGTATTAATACAAAAATTTAATAACAAACATTTCCCAATAACCACATCAAAAAAGGAATAAGTGAAATTAATTTTAATAATACACTTAATTTAACACAACATATCCAAGACATTGTCATTTTAACATGCAATCAATACAAATATTATTAATAAAATATTTTACATAATTTTTAATGCTTAGAGTTTGAAATCTGATGTGTATTTTCCACTCACAGCGATTTCAATTTGAACTAGCTACGCTGTAAGTGCTCAGTAACTACATGTAGCTAATGGCTATTGTATTGGACAGAGCAGGTTTAAGGTCGAAACAAAAGCTGTGATTTTGGTTGCCTAGTAATAATATTTTAAGAGCTTCAATTTAGCACAATGTTATTACTTATCCTTTAATAAACATTGCAGTCTAAATGGTAGTCAGCTTCGAGAATTCCCAGGCATATAGTCAGTCCCTAAAACATGAGGATTGAGACACATGTATTTGTTTGGATATTAATTTTGCAATGGTTCACAGTTGTGAGAGCTGGTTTAGGCACCACTTTTGTCTCTAATTACTGTGGTGCTGCATATTCCTAAGAATAAAGAGTAGATTAGAAATAAGCAATAATATCATAGTGATTGTAAACCAGAAGAAACAGAACACGAGATGGTTCAATTCTATCATTTTATGTTAGCACTTGGAGTTTTTGTTTGTTTTTAAATTTAAAAGAGTGAAGCAAAGTACAAACTGTGGCATTTATTTTTTCTCAGTTTTTAGGCTAGCCAAGTAAAGCAGTGCGAGTGGAGAAGGAACAAAGAAATCTATAACTGCTTGTGATCAATTAGTTGTAAACACCGCTGCACTCACATCAGCCTGTGATATCTGATATTTTTGATGGTGGGTGAGAATATTAGTTCACATGAAATATATTTGTGTATTTAAATGACATTGTTGTCTTAGTTCATTTGGACTGTTACAACAAAATACCATAGGCTGGGTAGCCTATACACAAAATAAATTTATTTCTCACCGTTCTGGAGGCTGAGAGGTCCAGGATCAAGGCACCCACAGATTCAGTGTCTGATAAGCCCCATTTTCTGACTTACGGATGATGCCTTCTTGCTGTGTCCTCACATGATGGAAAGGCAAACAAGCTTCCTCAGGTCTCTTTCACAAGGGCACTAATTCCATTCATGAAGGCTCTGCTTTCATGATCTACTCACTTCCCCAAGGCCCACCTCCTCATACCCTCACAGTGGGGGTTAGGATTTCAACGTATGCATTTTGGGGGGACACAAACATTGAAACCATAGCAATTTTGAAATTTGAAGTGTATTATTTTTAATTGTTAATTGCTCATTTTTAAGCTAAAAAATCAAAACAATAATGATTACTACGTTTTCTCATATAGAGATGGATGTGTTAAAAAATAATCTACTCTTGAGTGTCACATTCAGTAGGTAGGTTACTGGTTTGACCAGAGAATGTTTCTTTCACATTCCTCCTTCCCATCCATACATATCCCTTTTTATTAAAAAAAAAAAAAATCATAAACAATACTGTGACCTCTGCTGACAGAATGTAAAGTAGTTCAAATCGTGGACTGTAGTCAAGTCTGCACAGAAAAGTTCTTGTTATTGCCTCCTAAAGAAAAATGCCCACAGCCTCTGAGAACATGACTTGTGGTGAACTCACCCTGTCCACTGCAATTATAACAACATCCATTCCCACATAGAGAAGACTTAATCAGAGCCAAGGAATGTACCTCGGTGCCTGATAGAAAAAGAACCATCTCAATGCAAATGTGTTTAAGTAATTAATTATAGGCTAGAAAATAATGGTACTGAAAGTAAGACACTTAAAAATAAATTAAACCATTTGCAGATTCTGTAACTTGGAGGGCAGATGCCATTTTGTGAATGGGAAGTTTGACATTGGGCATTCTAATTAAATGAGCTTGGATACTTTATAGGATAAATCTACGGGCCTAAAATCAAACAGCATATAATGAAAACTTGCTATAACATGGTTAATTTATGTGATAGGCGTCACTCTTACCCCGTCCCTATATTAACATGGAGAAAGTTCTGCCGTATGCCTGACTGAATAAGCATATTCCCTCTAGAGCATATAGAGTGAAGTCCATATGCTTCCCCGAGGATGTTCCTTCTATTTCTGAACTGTTTCTTGGCCCTCAATAAATGCAGGCTTTATTTTGTTGGTGTATGTATTTGACCTTACTAGTTTCTTTTTAAAATTTTAGTTATCTTGCACTATCATTTATTGTAATATTATATGTCTATCTCGAGTGGCATTTATTACAGTCTCTAACTTACAGATCTTTATATAGATCCTTCTCCTTCAAAATTGTTGAAACCATAAAAAGCATCAGAATGTAAGTACTCTTATCATACTGCAAATCTTTATTTTTTTATTCTTATGCTGTTAGAATTCCAAACTATTTTAGATGGCAGTTCGGTATCTGAAATGATTAATCTACCCATTCTTTGCACATGGCTATTTGTATGAAACACAGTCTTTAAACAGACAAGTTATCAATAGGTACAACCTTTAAGTGAATGAAAAACTCATTGCAAAACGACTCCCTACTTTGAATTTGTGATCTTATGGTCTTTTGGATGTCACTCTCCTCATCCAGAAAAAAATTGTTCACATGCAAAAGACCTTTGGGCATAACATGACATTTACAATGTATAGAGTGTGCATTTCATGTTTATTTCTCATGTATTTCCTTGGCTAAAGACTAATATGCAATCCACAACATCCAAATAAATGATTTAACGTATTTTATACAACACATGTTCAAGTAATTAATTTTCTCATGGAAATGTCATACCATTTAACTCATAGTTATGAGCCAAATATTTGTGCAGTAGTTGGTAATGAATATATGCATAATCACAGATTGCCCTATTTTCTTTGTGCTCAAATGTAATTTAAAGGGACAGAATTAGGGTGCAGCAGACTTCACATTATTTACTGCTTGATACATAGTAGGTTCTCAATAACTGCTTGTTGGATGAATAAATACATGATTGAACTGTAAACAGATTTTTACCAAATCTTACAAATTTAGGTTTTTGGTTAGTCTTACTAGAGTCGTATTATGATATTATGAACACAATTAACTGTGTGTGATACGTTTTGAAAATACTTGGTTGTCAAAGAATGAGGGAAAAATAATTATGGATATATGTAAGCAAGAAATGATAGAAAAACTTACATGCATCAAGTAGGGAACATCTGTATATGTCAGGTTATTTCCAGCAGCAGGTGACAGAAATAAAGCTCAAACTGGTTTAAAAATAAGAAAATCCATTACAGTTGAGTATCCCTAATCTAAATATCTGAAATCCAAAATGCTCCAAAATGCATTGATGTAATGCCACGAGTGGACAATTCCACACATAAGTATTTAAAACAAGCTTTGTTTTATACACAAATGTATTTAAAATAGCATATAAAATTACCGTCAGTCTATGTGTATAAGGAGTATATGAAAAAGAAATGCATTTCATGTTTAGACTTGGATCCCATCCCTAAGATATATCATTATGTACATTCCAAAATCTGAAAAAAAATTCCAAATCCACAATAGGTGTAGTCCCAAACATTTCAGATACAGGATACTCAACCTGTGCCATGTCCGAAGGTAATGCAAGCCTTAGCTCACATTGTGTAGGCAAATAACGGCGTCCACTCCAACACTACTCTTCTTTAGAAGAGGAACTGAACTAGTCAATCAAGAAGTACAGGAATACCTTGGAGATATTGTGGATTTCGTTTCAGACCACCACAATTAAGCGAATCCTACAGTGAAGCAAATCACACAAATTTTTTGGTTTCCCAGTGCACATAAAAGTCATGCTTACACTATACTGTAGTCTATTAAGTGTGCAATAGCATCATACCCAAAACGAAAAATGAAAAATGCTTTATTGCTAATAAATAAAAGAATGAAAAAATGCTTTATTGCTAAAAAATGCTAATGATTATCTCAGCCTTCAGTGAGCTGTAAACTTTTTGCTAGTGGAGTCTTGCATCTATGCTGGTGGCGGCTGACTGATCAGGGTGGTGCTTGCAGAAGGTTGGGGTGGCTGCGGCAATTTCTTAAAATGAGAAAACAATAAAGTTTGCCACATTGATTGACTTTTCCTTTCACAGCAGATTTCTCTGTAGGATGCAAGGCTGTTTGATAGCATTTTATCCATAAAATGTCTTTCAAAATTGGAGTCAATCCACTCCAACCCTGTTGCTGCTTTATCGACTAAGTTTATATAACATTTGAAATCCTCTGTTGTCATTTCAACATTGTTCACAGCATTTTCACCAGGAGTAGATTCCATCTCAAAAAAACACTTTATTTGCTTATCCGTAAAAAGCAACTCCTCATCTATTCAAATTTTATCATGAGCTGGCAGCAACTCAGTTACATCTTCAGGCTCCACTTCTGATTCTAAGTCTTTTGCTATTTTCAACACATCTGCAGTTACTTCCTCCAAGTCATTGATGAGGGTTGTAATCAACTTCTTCCAAACTCCTGTTCATGTTGATATTTTGACCTTCTCTCATGAATCATGAATATTCTTAATGGCATCTAGAATGGTGAGCCCTTTGCAGAAGGATTTCAATTTACTTTGTCCAGATTGATCAGAGGAATCACTCTCTATGGCAGCTACAGCCTTACAAAATGTATTTCTTAAATAATAAGACTTAAAGTCAAAATTACTCCTTGATCCATGGGCTGCAGAATGGATGTTGTGTTAGCAAGCATGAAAACAGCATTAATCTCCTTGTACATCGCTATCAGAGCTCTTGGGTAACCAGGTGTACTGTCAATGAGCAGTAATATTTGAAAAAATCTTTTTATTTTCCTGAGCAGTAGGTCCCAACAGTGGGCTTAAAATATTTAGTAAACTATGCTATCAACAGATGTGCTGTCATCCAGGCTTTGTTATTTCATTTATAGAGCATAGGCAGAGTAGATTTTGCATAGTTCTTAAAGGCTCTAGGATCTTTTGAATGGTAAGTGAGCACTGGCTTCAACTTGAAATCATCAGCTGCGTTAGTCCCTATCAGGAGACTCAACCTGCCTTTTGAAGCTTTAAGCCACTCATTGACTTCTCCTCTCTAGCTATGAAAGTCCTAGATGGCATCTTCTTCCAATAGAAGACTGTTTCATATAGATTGAAAATCTGTTGTTTAGTGTAGCCCCCTTCATCAGTGATCTTAGCTAGATCTTCTGGATAACTTACTGCAGCTTCTCCATCAGCACTTGCTGCTTCGCCTTGTACTTTTATGTTGTGGAAACAGCTTCTTTCCTTAAACCTCAGGAACCAACTGCTCTGCTAGCTTCCAACTTTTTTTCTGTAGCTTCTTATCTTTCTCAGCCTTCATAAAATTGAAGAGAGTTAGGGCCTTGCTCTGAATTAGGTTTTGGCTTAATCCTAATCCAGAGCAAGGCCGCAACTCTCTTCAATTCTATGAATGTTGTGGGTGGTTTAATCTTCTATCCAGACCACTAAAACTTTCTCTACATCAGCAATAAGGCTGTTTCGCTTTCTTCTCTTTCGTGTGTTTACTGGAAAAACACTTTTAATTTCCTTTAAGAACTCTTTTTTTGCATTTGCACCTTGGCTAACTGGTACAAGAGGCCTAGCTTTGAACATATCTCAGCTTTCCACATGCCTTCCTCACTAAGCTTAATCATTTCTAGCTTTGGATTTAAAGTGAGAGATGTGCGACTCTTCTTTTCACTTGAACACTTGAAGGCCATAGTAGGGTTATTAATTGGCCTAATTTCGATATTGTTGTGTCTTAGGAAATAGGGAGGACTGAGAAGAGAGAGAGAGAGAGAGACACAGAGAGAGAGAGAGAGAGAGAGAGACCAAGACGAGGGAATGAGCAGTCGGTGGAGCAGTCAGAACACAGAAACAACATTTATTAAGTTTGTCATGCTCTATGGGTGAAGTTCATGGTGCCTCAAAGCAATTACAATAGTAACATCCAAGATTGCTGATCACAGATTGCCATGACAGATAGAATAATGATGAAAAAGTTTGAAAGGTTGTGAGAATTACCAAAATGTGACACAGAGACAGGAAGGGAGCACATGCTGTTGAAAAAATGGCACTGATAGACTTGCTTGACACAGGGTTGCCACAAACCTTCAATTTCTAAAAAACACAGTTGTCTGTGCAGCACAATAAAGTGAAATGCAATAAAACAACATATGGTCTATTCCTATATCGCCACAAAAGTAAGGATGTATTCTCTCCTGAAGATACATTCATCAGTAAATTAAGGAAATGACGACAGGGTGGGAGAATGTAGCCAGTCTGTCCCAAGTCATTATTATTTTTAGAAAAATTCACTTTCCTAGCCAGGCATGGTGGCTCATGCCTGTAATCCCAGCACTTTGAGAGGCTGAGGTGGGCAGATCACAAGGTCAGGAGTTCGAGACCAGCCTGGCCAATATGGTGAAACCCCGTCTTTAATGAAAATACAAAAATTAGCCAGGCATGGTGGCAGGAGCCTGTAGTCCCAGCTACTTGGGAGGCTGAGGCAGGAGAATCACTTGAATCTGGGAAGCAGAGGTTGCAGTGAGCCGAGATCGTGCCATTGCACTCCAGCCTGGGTGATAGAGCAAGATTCTGTCTGAAAAAAAATAAAAATAAAAAATTTACTTTTCCCTTGGTTGATATTTATGATAACTCCATTATGCTTTAGGTTTTTATTTTTTTTTTATTTTTTTACCTGCTACCTAGTCTGTCTCTCTTTTTCCTTTCAAGAGTGATCTTCATATTCTTTGTATCATTTCTTTAAAAAGAAAAGTCTAAGAATTACCAAGACTCTTAATCACTTCCTGCAGGTTCTGTACCTTCTTCAACTAAACTTGATCTGGAGGAAAAAAAAAAAAGCCCTATCATCCCCATTCGTGCTTATTGAAAATGGGTTTGTCAGGTGCATTCTGTAAGGATTTATTCCCCCCAGAGTTATTTAACATTTCCTGAAATTACTTAGATGAATAACTTGGATGGGAAACCCTGTACCTACAGCCTTGATATCATAATTGACCACATCCGGTTTAAGAGGCAAAGAAGTGGTGGGTGGGCCCACTAAAGGGCAGACTTTCAGGGCTCTGGCCACTTGGACAAAGGGGTAAAAACCAAATTAAGTCTGCTGAACCAAACAAAGGAATTTTGGAAAGCAAACCATGCAGGCTCTCAGGATCCATTCACTTTCTGTTCAGCCCACTACACATTTCCGGATGACTATAATAGTCAAATAGGTACAGCTTGTGGTTTTTTTTTGAAAGAATTCTAGCCTTTTTTGTTAAGGTCTTGCTTTAAATAAACATCATGACCAAACATTAAGGAAAGCAAAGTCCCATATATGAAAAGAAGAGGAATAGTATCGTCTTCTTATTTTTTTAATGCCTCCATCTTTTTCCATGCATATACTGTATAAAATTTTTCTTATGAAAAATGGGGCCTTTGGCCGGATGCAGTGGTTCATGCCTGTAATCCCAGCACTTTGGGAGGCTGAGGCGGGTGGATCCCTTGAGGTCAGGAGTTCGAGACCAGCCTGGCCAACATGGTGAAACACCATCTCTACTAAAAATACAAAAATTAGCCAGGCACGGTGGCACGTGCTTGTAATCCCAGCTACTCAGGAGGCTGAGGAGGGGAATCGCTTGAACCTGGGAGGCGGAGGTTTCAGTGAGCCGAGATCACACGATTGCTCTTCAGCCTGGGCAACAGAGCGAGACTCCGTTTCAAAAGCAAACAAACAAACAAAAACAAAGAAAGAAAAATGGGGCCTTTTTTTGTTGTTTTGGGTCAGAATTTGAGTTTCTATTTTTGTTATTTTGTAGAAGCTTCCTGTGGAAAATGGGGCCATTCTTAGGTAAAATTTTGTGTCCTGTCTTTCCTACACTTATGCATTTCTCCATGTTACTAATAGTATTCAGAAAAATGATTTTGAATAGTCATGTCATAAGCCATTCTATCTAAATACCACTATTAACTTAATTATCTCCTTTTAAATGTATTATTTAGAAAAAATTTAGAGCCAGGGTTGCACTGTCACCTGATCATAGCTCACTGCAGCCTGGAACTCCTGGGTTCAAGTGATCCTCCTATCTCAGTCTCCTGAGTAGCTAGGACTACAGGCACGTGCTACCATGCCTGGCTATATTTTAAACTTTTTGTAGAGATGGGGTCTCTTTTTGTTGCCCAGGCTAGTCTCCAACTCCTAGGCTTAAGTGATCATCCCACCTCAGCCTCTCAAAGCACTGAGATTACAGGTATGAGCCACCACACCTGGACTTTTAAAATCCTTTACTTTTATTTTTAAATGGAGATATAATTTACATCTTGAAATGCACAGATCTAAAACACACATTTAAATGAGTTTTGACAAATGCAAACACTCTAATCAAGATAAAGAATATTTCCATCACCCCCCAAAATGCCCTCGTGCCTCCTTTCATGGAATATTCCATCTCCTTGCAACCACTGTTCTGATTTCTCTCAGCACAGATTCGTTTTGCCTGTTCTTGAACTCCATATAAGTAGGATGATACAGATATACCCTTTTATGTCTGGCTTCTTTTTCGCTTAACACTTATTTCGCTTAGAGTCACCCATGATGGCCGGGCGCGGTGGCTCAAGCCTGTAATCCCAGCACTTTGGGAGGCTGAGACGGGCGGATCACGAGGTCAGGAGATCGAGACCATCCTGGCTAACACGGTGAAACCCCGTCTCTACTAAAGAAAATACAAAAAAACTAGCTGGGCGTGGTGGCAGGCGCCTGTAGTCCCAGCTACTTGGGAGGCTGAGGCAGGAGAATGGCGTGGACCCGGGAGGCGGAGCTTGCAGTGAGCTGAGATCCGGCCACTGCACTCTAGCCTTGGTGACACAGCAAGACTCCGTCTCAAAAAAAAAAAAAAAAAAAGATTCACCCATGATGTTGCGTTTATTAGCAGTTCATTCTTTTTCACTGCTAGTAATACTCCATTGTATGGACATATCACAATTTGTCTCTTCGCCACTTGATAGACATTTGAGTTGTTTCCAATTTGAGTCTATTATGTATAATACTACTCTAAACATTTTTCTTTCAAATCAATTTTAAAGGAGGGTGAGAAATGGAAAAAATGCTGCATTAGTGATGATTTTCTTTTGTAAGAGGAGCTACAGAGAAGCAGGGAATGCAGTTGAAACACTGGGGGTGGGGGAGGTGGATGAAAAATGAAATCAAAGGGGCTTTTGAGAAAGCTAATCCAAGGGGAAAATTAATTTCCCCTTGGCAAGGATACGAAGAAGCAATAAACAAACAAGCAAACAAACCGTTGATGATCGAGAAATGAGAAAGGAAAAACCTACAAAAATGAAAATAAGTAAAAAAGAATTAGAATCATGACACTTCTGTTTTTAATCATGTTCTTCGAAAACTCTTGGAATGAAGACAAACAAAGTTTTGAGCCTCTTCCATGGGGACTTCAGCCCTTCACATGTTCCTGATGCTCTAATGTTTCACATTAGCTTTTTCTATGAGCAACGTTCTTTCCTGTCCCTGCCAGAGCAGAAGAGTGTTCAAAGCAGCTTTGATCAGGGCAGCACACTCAAGGCAGTCTGTAAGGGAAGCCAGGAGGCTTTTTAATTTAAAAATAAGTGCTGCTTTGTCTCCCATGTTTCCTTAATTGAGGCAGAAGCTGAATCTGGGACACAGCTTGGTGGGAGATTGGCTATGACATGGTCACATGGAGCCTGGATTCTGAGCAAGAAGAGGCTGTGTGTGTGTGTGTGTGTGCGTGCGTGTGTGTGTGCGTGTGTGTGAACAGTTACAGGGAAGTATTTTCAACTGTCAGGCCTGTCAGATTAAGATGTCTGAATGGGCTATGGGAGAGAAATAACTGAATCCGCATTAACTGTATTCTCTGTAGAAATTTTGCAGCAGGATTTAAATGCCTTCAACCAGAGACAGAGGGAAGCAAGGAAAGGAAAAAGGGCCAAGGTGGCTACAATTGTTTTTATCTTAAAGAGACTCTGCAGGCCTGAGACTTGAAAAATTGGTTTTTTTTCCAGTGATGTTGCTGACATTTTAACCTAGAATATCCGTCTTCTCTTAAAATCAGAGAAAAGGCACAACAATAATTACAGGAAATAGGAGGAAAGAAGAAGGAGGAAATATACAAAGTATATGTGAAGACATTGCTGATGTAGTTTTATGCGGCTTTCTGGCATTCTACCTGCCTCCTCCACATGGGTTTGAAGTAAATTTGATAGTTAAAGGCATGAAAGGAGGGAGGAGAATGGGCCGCAGCAGCAGTCTACAGCTATTGAAAGGTGTTAACACAGAGGAGGATTTATTTAGTCTATAAATCCCAGAAGACACAACCATGAGAAATACAGTGCAGTTTACAAAAATTCTGATTAAAAAAGAGGAAAAATGTTTTGATGTTAGAACTATTGGAATACAAAATAAAATAACATACACAGACACACTTGGAGGAGTAAAAGTGTTATGCAGATTCAAATCATTATTATTATTCTTCCCTTAAGGGAGATGGTGGTAAGTCCACCGTGAAAATACACCAGAGCGGTTATGTAGATAACCTATCCCATAGTGGCTGCCGATACCAAAATACAGCTCCCAGGTGTCCTGGGGACCAGGGGAGATCACAGTGTATGTTGAGGTCCCTCAGAGAAGAAAAAATATTCTGCCTGCTTCCCCAAATTCCCAGGAAATTTGGGAAAATTTGATGGGCTTTGCTGCTCCCTGATGTAAATGGCTGCTTCTGTTGAAAAATCTGAAGTGATCTATGTGATTGAGGCCATTGCTTGGTTTGAGGTGATGAGTTAGGTTAAACATTAACCCTTCGAGAAACTTGCTGAATTACCAGCTATTAAACGTTAGAGCATATTCCTCGCAGGACTCAGGCTGGAGTGGGGGATTTTTCCACTTTAGGTGTTTGAGAGAAATTGGAGTGGTTCGTGTGAGTGTGAAAGAGAGTTCTCTCTGGGAGGCCCACCCCCAACTTTTTTTTTTTTTTTTTTTTTTCTGAAGACAATGTCTCACTCCATCGCCCAGGCTGGAGTACAATGACATGCTCTTGGCTCACTGTGTCCTCGACCTCCCAGGTTCAAGCGATTCTCGTGCCTCAGCCTCCAGAGTAACTAGGATTACAGGTGTGCACCACCATGCCTGGCTAATTTTTGTATTTTTACTAGAGATGGGGTTTTGCCATGTTGGCCAGGCTGGGAGGCCACTTTCATATAGAAAGTACAGTTTTCTGTTCCATTGCATAGCCTGGGGGTGAGAGTTGCAGGGATTTGCAGTAATAACAATCTCATCTCTTTTTAAGTTCATGCTATATTCTGTGCCCTTTACACATGTTATCTTGTTTAATATTCACAGCAACCCTGTAAGGTAAGACTTTACAAGTGAGTAAACTGAGACTCAGAGATAGTATATAATTTGACCAGCGTTACAGAATTGGGATATAGACAATTAGAGATTAGAATCCAGCCCTATCTGACTTCACAAAGCCGGTGCTTGCCTCATTTCACCATTAGTCTGTCAGGGGATAGTGGTAGCTCTCCTCCCTGCACTGTGCTTCAATGTCTGGGTTTTCATTTGGGTCCTTCCAGAAGCAATTCTTTAAACAAAATAAAATAAAATAAATTTTGGCTGGACAGTGTCTCATGCTTGTAATCTCAGTTCTTTGAGAGGCCAAGGCAGGAGGTCTGCCTGAGCGCAGGAATTTGAGAGCAGCCTGGGCAACATAGCAAAACTCAGTCTCTACAAAAAATGTTTAAAAATTAGCCAGGTGTGGTGGTGCACACCTGTAGTCCCAGCTACTCAGGAGGCTGAGTCAGGGAGGTCAAGGCTGCAGTGAGTCGTGATTGTATCACTGCACACCAGCCTGGGTGACAGAGCAAGACCTTGTCTGAAAATAAATAAATAAGTAAATAAATAAATAAATAGTATTGTGTATATTTAAGGCATGCAACATGATGTTATAAGATATATATATATATACTAGAATAGTTACTATAGTGGAACAAATTTACACATCCATTACCTCAAATTGTTACCCATGCTTCACCTCTCTACCCTCTACACCCACCCCACCCCATGGCAAGATCAGCTATAATCTACCCATTTAGCAAAAACCCTGAGTAAAATACACTATTATTAACTATAGTCTTCATGTTATACATTGGATCTTTCAACTTGTTCATCCTTCCTACATATCTGCTACTTTGCATCCTTTGACTTACATCTCCCCATTCCCAGGCCTGGTAAACACTGTTTTATTCTCTCTTTACATATGACCCTTTACAAACTATTGCACGTATAAGTGAGAGCGTGCAATATTTTCCTTTTTTTTTTTCCCTCCATTCTCTCATGTGAAATATTTTTCTTTGTGTATCTGGCTTATCTCACTTAGCATAATGTCCTCCAGGTCCACTTGTGTTGTGGCAAATGGTGGGATCTCTTCCTTTTCTTGAGAGAGAGACAGGGCCTCACTGTGTTGCCTAGGCTGGAGTGCAGTGGCATGATCACGGCTCACTGCAGCTTTGAACTCCTGAGCTCAAGCGATGCTCCTGCCTCAGCCTCCTGAGTAGCTGGGACTACAGGCATGCTTCATTCACCATGCCTGGCTAATTTTTAAAATTTTCTTGTGGAGATGAGGTTTCACCATATTGCACAGGCTCATGGAAGGCTCATGCTATCCTCCCTCCTCCTCATTTAAGGCTGAATAACATTATATTGTGTGTGTATATGTGTGTGTGTGTGTATACATATACGTATATATACATATATGTATACATATGCATATGTATATGTACATACACACACTCACACATATACACACAATTTCTTCATCCATTTGTACATTGATGGACAAGTAGATTCTTTCCATATCTTAACTATTGTGAATAGTGCTGCAATGGACATGGAGTTGCAGATATCTTTATGAAGTGATGATTTCATTTCCTTTGGGCATGTACACAGAAGAAGGATTATTGGGTCATATGATAGTTCCTTTTTTTTTTTTTTTTTT
>NW_012114888.1:833336-837030 GCF_000951035.1 Colobus angolensis palliatus | reverse complement strand
TTTCTCCATGTTGGTCAGGCTGATCTCGAACTACCGACCTCAGGTGATCTGCCTGCCTCAGCCTCCCAAAGTTCTGGGATTACGGGCGTGAGCCACTGCGCCCGGCGATAGTTCTATTTTTAAGTTCTTTAGGAGCCTCTATACTGTTTTCCATAATGGCTGCGCTAATGTACATTCTCACCAACAGTATACAAGAGTTCCCTTTTCTCTACACCTTTGCCAACACTTATCTCTTCTTTTTAATAGTAGCCATCTTAACAGGTGTGACGGGGTTAATCTCACAGTGGTTTTGATTTACACGTCCCTGATAATTAATGATGTTGAGCACCATTTCATGTACCTGTTAGCCATTTGTATGTCATCGTTGGAGAAATATCTATTCAAGTTCTTTGTCCATTTTTAGATTGGGTTATGTGTTTTTGCTATTTAGTTGTATGAGTTCTTTATAAATCTTGGATATTAATCCCTTATCTGATATATGGTTTGCCTGGGGTGCTGGCTAACTTGGTATTTAGCCTTAATTGACTCAAGTATCCCCACCCCAACCCCCATATGAGAGTGATAGGGAGTCCAGGCACCATCTTGCCGGGAGGGAAGACCACGGTGTTGTGCAGAGAGAGAACAATGGTGTTATTTTTCTTACCAGAGGAGTCTTTCTTAGACATATGATTGCCCAGAAACCCAGTGATGTGCTCACCATCTGTAAGGAGATACAAAAACAAATTACATATGACAGTTACTGGAGAGGATGGGAGTGTGACAGAGGATCTGCTGATTCTTCTAGATGCTGTGTTCCAGCTACTTTGTATGTTACGTAACATTCTCAAGTTTCTCCCAGGTCTCTTAGCAATTAACATGTATCATTAAAATCTTATCTACAATTATACTCCCCAACATAAATTGTAGTTTCAAGTCTTTCCTTCCCTAAGCACACAAGTAATTCAGAGGCCTGCAAAATACACTAACCGCATAGGGGATTTGATATCCCAAATCACACTGAAATCTCAAATTTCACCCAAATTTACCAAGAAGGTGAAACTTTAAAATAAATCCCACTGAAGCTCAAATGTAGAGGTTGGTAGCTGTTACTGTTAGTTTGGTCAATACTTTTAGTAACAGAAAAATTTTCCTGAAAGTAGCCAAAGAAGTAACTGGGCTCAGCGACAGGATGAGAGGGCCTGCTCAAAGACATCAGAGCCACATTTGAGACGTAGACATCAGGACACTTCCAGAGAAAACAAACTGCTTCTATATTTATTGGGTTGTTTGAAAAAAGTAATCTGAGGATTCTAGTATTTGGATGTGCAAATCCAAATGTGGTATTCTCTATGGATTACATTGTATGACTTCTCAAAAAGTGGAAGCTAAGTGTGCCACTTAAATCACTGATTTTCTTACTAATAAAAATCCAAATCCCTAATCAAACAGGACATACTTGTTGAGTCAAATACTCTTTGGGACTAAGTTATTCAATTGTAAACTAAGCATCTTGATATTTTCTTAAAATTTTCTGGGAAATTTAGGAAAAGTATTCAGTAAGTCATTTCTTCAGGAAACAAAGTCAACTTTTGGTCTGAAAACTACATGAAGTTTACATAAGCAGAATGTAGTTGAGGCCCCAGAAGATCTCCGATCCACAAAAAATGATGGTTCTTTTTATATTATGTTCACGCCTATGTGTACACTTTTATATAATAGGGATCATACTTTTTGTATTGTCCTATAACTTGTTAGATTTGCTAAACAATATGTGGTAGTTGGCATCTTAACAGCTGCATAGTATTCCATTTGGATATATTTACATAACTGATCTCCTTTTGATAGATATTTAGGCCATGTTCAATTTTTTCCTATGATAAATAATATCTACCATAATTTAGGATTTACTATGTTCCAGATACTATTCTAAACACCTCATATATAATAACTGCTTTAATCCTCATAGTAAGAATTATAAAGTAAATATATTATTATCCCATTATTGATGAAAAAACTGATGTGAGACAGGTAAGCAACTTGTCCAAGATTGTTCAAGTAGTAAGTAGCTACAGTATCAGTACTGATGATCAAACTCAACACCCTTTCGCAACTCTTTCTCCTTTATCCACCTCCACCATTACACTAAAAAAACACCTTCTTGGCCAGGAGCAGTGGTTCACACCTGTAATCCCAGCACTTTGGGAGGCTGAGGTGGGTGGATCACGAGGTCAGGAGATCGAGACCATCCTGGCTAACACGATGAAACCCTGTTTCTACTAAAAATACAAAAAATTAGGCAGGCGTGGTGGTGGGCGCCTGTAGTCCCAGCTACTTGGGAGGCTGAGGCAGGAGAATGGCGTGAACCCGGGAGGCGGAGCTTGCAGTGAGCCGACATCTTGCCACTGCACTCCAGCCTGGGCAACAGAGCGAGACTCTGTCTCAAAAAAAAAAAGAAGAAAAACACCTTCTTTGCAGCTAGGAGAAGCCAATGAGACATACAAAGAAGTCTGCTGGGAGCTTCTTGCAAACACTTTGCATTTCTTACAGTCTTGAGCATGGAAGAGATAATTTAAGATGATGCAGCTATCTCACCATCTTGCAAGTATAAGGAAAAGGTCAAGGGAATTGCAGAGATGCTAGACCTGACATTGTTAAGCTTGAAACCAATGTCAGGAGCTGCCTGCTTTTAGACTTCATATAATGTGAGAAAAATAAACTCCTATTTTAAACCACTGCTGATTTGCTTTTCTGTAACTTGCAGCCTAAAGCATTCCTACCTGATATGTAGTCGTCCCTCAGTATCAGGGAGATTCTTTCCAGGACCCCTTAGGGTAGCAAAACTCATGATGCTCAAGTTCCTTATACAAAATGGCACATTTCATCTGTGTACATCCTCCTATAAACTTTAAATAATCTCTAAATTTCCTGCAACATTTAGTACAATGTAAATGTTATGTAAATAGCTGTTATACTGTATTGGTTTTTTTATTTGTATTATTTTTATCATTGTATTATTATTTTTTATCTCTTTTTTTTTTTATGGAGACAACTTGCTCTGTTGCCCAGGCTGGAGTGCAATGGCGCAACCTCAGCTCACTGCAAACTCCGCTTCCTGGGTTCAAGGGATTCTCCTGCCTCAGCCTCCTAAGTAGCTGAGATTACAGGTGCGTGCCACCATGCCTGGCTAATTTTTGTATTTTTAGTAGAGACAGGGATTCACAATGTTGGTCAGGCTGGTCTGGAACTCCTGACCTCGTGATCCACCTGCCTCAGCCTCCCAAAGTGCTGGGATTACAGGCGTGAGCCACTGTGCCTGGCCATCTCTATTTTTAAATATTTCCCATCTGCAGAACCCATAGATAAGGAGGACCAACTGTATTCCTGGAGTGGAGCAGGGACTTGGGTCAGGCCGTCTGCATCCAGAACCCATGTTCTTAATCTCTGCACTGTTGTGCACATTTGTATATCTAAACAAACTGGGACACATATCTTTGTGCACACATACTGTTACAAGAAAGAGATCCCAATCCAGACCCCAAGAGAGGGTTCTTAGATCTTGCACAAGAAAGAATTTGGGGTGAGTCCATAGAGTAAAGTGAAAGTAAGTTTGTTAAGAAAGTAAAGAAATAGGGCCAGGCACGGTGGCTCACGCCTGTAATCCCAGCACTTTGGGAGGCCGAGGCGGGTGGATCACAAGGTCAGGGGATGGAGACCA
>NW_012114888.1:831717-832974 GCF_000951035.1 Colobus angolensis palliatus | reverse complement strand
CTGGGCTACAGAGTGAGACTCCCTCAAAAAAAAAAAAAAAAAAAAGTAAAGAAATAAAGAATGGCTACTCCATAGGCAGAGCAGCAGCATGCACTGTTCACTGCTTATACTTATTGTTACTTCTTGATTATATGCTAAACAAGAGGCAGATTATTCAGGAGTTTTCCCAGAAAGGGGTGGGCAATTCCTGGAACTGAGGGATTCCCCCCTCGCCCAACCGCTTAGACCATATATGGTAACTTCCTGAGGTTGCCATGGCATTTCTAAACTGTCATGGTGCCCGTAGGAGTGTCTTTTAGCCTGCTAATGCCTTGTAATTAGTGTATAACGAGCAGTGAGGACAACTAGAAGTCACTTTCATCGCCATCTTGGTTTTGGTGGGTTTTGGCTGGCTTCTTTACCTTATGCTTTTTTATCAGCAAGGTCTTTGTCACCTGTATCTTGTGCTGGCCTCCTATCTCATCCTGTGACTTAGAATGCCAGACTTCCTGGGAATGCAACCCAGTAGGTCTCAGCCTCATTTTACCTAGCCCCTATTCAAGATGGAGTCACTCTGGTTCAAATGCCTTTGACAGTACCAGTTCTCTTGCTGTTTTATTAAGAAATGCCTCTGACAATACCACTTCTCTTGCTGTTTTATTAAGGAAGAAAAGTTTCCAGGATTACCTGTCAGACTCTCTGCTTGTGTCCAAACCAAACAGTACAGATAAAGGATGGGGGAGATAAGTTTCAGCAGCAGCATTCATGAAAACGATTGAAGTAATTTAGTATAAAGAACATTCCTTGGGTCATCTGTGCAATGCTGAAAATGCTAACTTGACCTGAGGTGTATGTAGAGAATTGTGATGTCTCCATGGAAATGCGGTGTTTAGCTCTGACAACACAAATGAAGACATTTTCTGACAATATGCTGAGTAAAAGAGGCCTTATGATAAAGAACGCTGTCTTATCACAGGTGTATTGAGAGGCAGACACCAAGGCAACATTAGATGGGTAAAAATTTTATCAAGGAAAATGACCAAGAGAGAAATAGAGAGGGAGCTGGGAAAAGCTGGGAGAGCTGAATCTTTCCAACTGCTTATAAAAGCTTTGACTAGGCCCTTGTGTAATCAAGAGAGCAGCCTGGGCTGGGCATGGTGGCTTATGCCTGTAATCCCAGAACTTTGGGAGGCCGAGGCGGGCGGATCACCTGAGGTCGGGAGTTCGAGACCAGCCTGGCCAACATGGAGAAACCCCGTCTCTACTAAAAATACAAAA
>NW_012114888.1:826034-830711 GCF_000951035.1 Colobus angolensis palliatus | reverse complement strand
GCAACTTCCGCCTCCTGGGCTCAAGCGATTCTCCTGCCTCAGCCTCCCGAGTAGCTGGGATTACAGGCTTGAGCCACCGCGCCCGGCCGGTACAGTTTTAATATAGATTCTCATTCTGAAAAGTAAGGATAATCTGTTATCTCCCTTTTAAATGCATGTAAATGCTTTAACTATAATGAAGGTTTACTTTAAGAAATTTGTAAATCTTCTTTCATGTGTAGTTTAAATCTATGTCTAAGGGACTCACCCACGGTGAAAACAGAAAGCAGCTATTGATCATCCTTCATACCATTGTGTTTCTTGTACTTGGCAGCTTTTATATTTTATTTTTTTAAAGCCCTACTTTTCGTTTTTCTCCCTTCTTAGATAATTAATCCCAGTTTCTCAAGTTTAGTCCTCTCTTTTAAATCTTGGGTCTTTGAATTCTAGTAAAGTGCTTTGCCTCTTGAGGTTACATTTTCTTTCTCTGGGAAGTTACAGAAAGATTAAATTATTCACTTGAAAGTTGTTAAAAGGTTTAACAGTCTCTTTGCCTTTTACATCCAATTCTAGGTTCCTATCTTGTTGAGAACAGCTGTACTGTTTTGTCAATTACCTTTTTTGTTCGTTTTTCCAAAAACAAATTTACATTCTTATTGAGTTTCCAGGAAAGTTGTTTGGAGTATGGGGCCAGGATGAAGACAAGGCAAGGAGGCCTGCTAGGGTGGTTTGGATATGGTTTTGACTGGAGGCCTGGAGATGAAATACATAACCCTCTCGGTTCTCTCCTGCTTCGTGGATCGTTACTGACCTATGTTCATGCTAGTCTGTTGAATCAGGCATGTTCAATAAACAACATTGACTCTGGGGGAAAAAGAATTGCTTCTTAAGGAATACAGGACCTGTAAATATTAAGGGAACGTTTTCTCTCACAGGGATTGTGGTCAACCAAACTCTCTCCAGTGGGAAGTGAATTAACTCAGAGCATCAATCTAATTAGAAAAGCCATAGCAATGGTCCTCAAGAGAGGAAGACCTGGGACAAAATCACCCAGGGAGCTACACACATTGCTTCTCCCCTTCTCCCTACTCCCCAGGGTCTGATGGGGGTGAACATGGCCCAGGGGGAATGGGCACCAGTGCTTTTGACATGTTTCCCAGGCAACACAGAGAGGCAGCTCTCCCTCACCCAACTGGGAATCACTGGGCAAGAGACATACCCAGTGTTACTTATGAAAGTTTAAGATACATACTCTTGATTTTACTTGTAGAAATTTATTATGCAGAAATACTTGTACATTCATTCAAAGATAAATGTGCAAGAATGGGAATTATAGCACTCTGTAATAGTAATGTTAGTAATAATAATAATAACCTTCATGTACATTAGTAGTGGACTGCTTAAATTTATGGTTTAGCCATACTGTAGAATTCTGTGCCTTGGTTAGAAAAAATGAGGTCGGCCAGGTGCGGTGGCTCACGCCTGTAATCCTAGCACTTTGGGGGGCCTAGGTGGGCGAATCACTTGAGGTCAGGAGTTCAAGACAAGCCTGGCCAACATGGTGAAACCCCCGTCTCTACTAAAAATCCAAAAATTAGCCGGGCGTGGTGGTGCACACCTGTGATCCCAGCTACTCAGGAGGCTGAGGCAGGAGAATTGCTTGAACCCGGGAGGTGGAGGGTACAGTGAGCTGAGATCGCGCCACTGCACTCCAGCCTGGGCAACAGAGTGAGACTCTGTCTCAAAAAAAGAAAAGAAAAGAAAAAATGAGGTCGATCTTTATGGTTCCAATTTTAGTATTTGTGCTGCCGAAGCAAGCATGAGGTCGATCTTTATGGTTCCAATTTTAGTATTTGTGCTGCCGAAGCAAGCATGAGGTCGATCTTTATGGTTCCAATTTTAGTATATGTGCTGCGGAAGTAAGCATGAGGTTGATCTTTATGGTTCCAATTTTAGTATATGTGCTGCCGAAGCAAGCATGAGGCCGATCTTTTTGCACTAACATGGAGTGATCGCCAAGGTATACAGTTGGATGGATAAAGTAGGTGGCAAACCAATATGTATAATGTGATATTTTTTGTGAAACAAACAAAAACAACTAGATTATTTGTGTACATGTTTAAGTGTATAAAAAATTATAGAAAGAGATACACAAATTCCTAGCACTGGTTGCTTAGAAGATGAAAGTAGAATAGGGTGGAACTTTCGATTTTTAAAGTGGACTTTGGAATTTGAACTTTTTTTACAACTAAAATTTATTCATGAATTATTTTTGTCCAGTGAAAAAGTCAATTAAAAAAAATTAGGCTGGGTGCAGTGGCTCATGCCTGTAATTCCAGTACTTTGAGAGGCCAAGGCAGAAGGATCATTTGAGCCCAGGAGTTCAAGACCAGCCTGGGCAACAGAGCAAGATCCCATCTTTAAAAAAAAAAATAGCTGGGCATGGTGGTGCATGCCTGGAGTCCCAGCTACTCGGGAGACTGAGGTAGGAGGATTGCCTAAGCCCAGGAGGTTGAGGCAGCAGTGAGCTGTGATTGCGTCCTATACTCCAGCCTGAGCAACACAGCAAGACTCTGTTTCTAAAGAAAAAAAAAGTAAAGTAAAAGAAAAAGAAGGAAAAGAAAAGAAAAAATGCCCAAGAAGTTTCCTTTGCCTCACGTGGTCCTCAATCTCCTCTCCGTTACCCTTATGAGCCTCAAGGTGACCCTGAGAGGTAGCGTTTTCCAGATTTTATCCAAGCCAATCGCGATCTCTCTGTTTTGTTGGTTTGCGTGTGGCAGGGGAATGGGGGAGGTTGAGAAAGATTCTCACTCTGCCACCCAGGCTGGAGTGTAGTGGTACAATCACAGCTCACTGTAGCCTCCATCTCCCAGATTCAAGTGATCCTCCCACCTCAGCCTCCTGAGTACTTGGGACTGTAGGTGCATGTCACTGTACTTGGCTAATTTTTTAATTTTTTGTTATGTAGAGACAAGGTCTCGCTATGTTGTCCAGTCTGGTCTTGAACTGGGCTCAAGTGATATTCCTGCCTCAGCCTTCCAAGGTGCTGTGATTATCAGCATGAGCCACGGTGCCTGGCCTCTCTGTTTTGAATACAGCTTAAAATGTGGACTTGGCCGGGCGTGGTGGCTCACGCCTGTAATCCCGGCACTTTGGGAGGTCGAGGCGGGCAGATCACGAGGTCAGGAGATTGAGACCATCCATCCCGATCTCTACTAAAAATACAAAACATTTTTAGTACAGTGAAACCCCGTCTCTACTAAAAATACAAAAAATTAGCCGGGTGTGTTGGCGGGCGCCTGTAGTCCCAGCTACTCAGGAGGCTGAGGCAGGAGAATGGCATGAACCCAGGAGGCAGAGCTTGCGGTGAGTAGAGATCTCGCCACTGCACTCCAGCCTGGGCAACAGAGCGAGACTCTGTCTCAAAAAAAAAAAGAAGAAAAACACCTTCTTTGCAGCTAGGAGAAGCCAATGAGACATACAAAGAAGTCTGCTGGGAGCTTCTTGCAAACACTTTGCATTTCTTACAGTCTTGAGCATGGAAGAGATAATTTAAGATGATGCAGCTATCTCACCATCTTGCAAGTATAAGGAAAAGGTCAAGGGAATTGCAGAGATGCTAGACCTGACATTGTTAAGCTTGAAACCAATGTCAGGAGCTGCCTGCTTTTAGACTTCATATAATGTGAGAAAAATAAACTCCTATTTTAAACCACTGCTGATTTGCTTTTCTGTAACTTGCAGCCTAAAGCATTCCTACCTGATATGTAGTCGTCCCTCAGTATCAGGGAGATTCTTTCCAGGACCCCTTAGGGTAGCAAAACTCATGATGCTCAAGTTCCTTATACAAAATGGCACATTTCATCTGTGTACATCCTCCTATAAACTTTAAATAATCTCTAAATTTCCTGCAACATTTAGTACAATGTAAATGTTATGTAAATAGCTGTTATACTGTATTGGTTTTTTTATTTGTATTATTTTTATCATTGTATTATTATTTTTTATCTCTTTTTTTTTTTATGGAGACAACTTGCTCTGTTGCCCAGGCTGGAGTGCAATGGCGCAACCTCAGCTCACTGCAAACTCCGCTTCCTGGGTTCAAGGGATTCTCCTGCCTCAGCCTCCTAAGTAGCTGAGATTACAGGTGCGTGCCACCATGCCTGGCTAATTTTTGTATTTTTAGTAGAGACAGGGATTCACAATGTTGGTCAGGCTGGTCTGGAACTCCTGACCTCGTGATCCACCTGCCTCAGCCTCCCAAAGTGCTGGGATTACAGGCGTGAGCCACTGTGCCTGGCCATCTCTATTTTTAAATATTTCCCATCTGCAGAACCCATAGATAAGGAGGACCAACTGTATTCCTGGAGTGGAGCAGGGACTTGGGTCAGGCCGTCTGCATCCAGAACCCATGTTCTTAATCTCTGCACTGTTGTGCACATTTGTATATCTAAACAAACTGGGACACATATCTTTGTGCACACATACTGTTACAAGAAAGAGATCCCAATCCAGACCCCAAGAGAGGGTTCTTAGATCTTGCACAAGAAAGAATTTGGGGTGAGTCCATAGAGTAAAGTGAAAGTAAGTTTGTTAAGAAAGTAAAGAAATAGGGCCAGGCACGGTGGCTCACGCCTGTAATCCCAGCACTTTGGGAGGCCGAGGCGGGTGGATCACAAGGTCAGGGGATGGAGACCA
>NW_012114888.1:804510-825984 GCF_000951035.1 Colobus angolensis palliatus | reverse complement strand
CTTTTTAACCTGTTTAATTGTCCTATTAGACTTTTAACTCCTTGAGCATGGTGACTTTGTTTTCTTTAATATTTGTATATCCAATACCCAGAAGGCATATGATAGACATTAAAGAAATGTTTAGTCCACAAATAAATAAAAAACGAATACATAGTCAATTGAAATAAATTTGGGGAAGATAAGGATTTGAAGAAGAGCATGTGCAAGAGAGTCATTATTTGAAATAATCTCCCAGGAGTAAAAGTTGAAGGCCATTGATATGCAAGATTTAGGCACCAGATGATATAGAATAATTCTCAGAAAGTAAGAGCCTTATTTGAATAAAATGTGATTATCATTGATTTTGAATATTTCTTTGCCTTGGAAGCTTTGACTTTGCTTTATATAGGATTGTATGTTACAGACACGTCAACTACACAGCAAAGAGAAAAAGAGGTAAAAATCAGACCCATACCCAAACTGAGAACTAAAAATGTAGTTGCAATTCCACACACAACAGATGAGGTGTGGACTTAAAAAAAAAAGTGACTGAAGTGAAGAAGAAATGTTGCCCAGAGGTGTATTTTTATTTTTGTTCTTTTACTAAGTACCTGCATATAAAAATTGATATTAAAAGCAGCTGAAGCAAATTCTAATGGGTGGGGAATGATTTTAAAACAGAAACAGTAGGCGACTGCACTTTCTTGTAATTACTCATCTGGGTAAGGGCTTCAAAATGTATTAGCCATAAATTATGGAAAGACTTCAGACAGACATCTGCAACTCAAAATGCTTAGGCTGTTTCAGTTATGATGACTATTTTAAGCACTCACTCACTCACTCTCTCTGTCTTTCTTTCTTTTTTGAGATGGAGTCTTGCTCTGTCACCCAGGCTGGTGGCACGATCTCACCTCACTGCAACTTCCACCTCCCAAGATCAATCGCCTCTCGTGCCTCAGCCTCCCAAGTAACTGGGATTACAGGCACCTGCCATCACACCTGGCTAATTTTTTCCTTTATATTTTTAGTAGAGATAGGATTTCACCTTGTAGGCCAGGCTGGTCTCGAACTCCAGACCTTAAATGATCCACCCGCCTTGGCCTCCCAAAGTGCTGGGATTACACTATTTCTGATCCTTCTCTCTCTCTCTCTCTCACACATACACACACACACGCCCTCAAGGCCCAAATATGCGTTGATTCATTTTACTAATAGGCCTTTGCTTTAGATCTTAAGAGATGGGAATAATGACACAAGCCACGAGGAGAGAAAAAAAGTACTCATGAGACAAACTATTACCCCAGTGCAGTAAAGAGTTAACATAGAGTCCTAACTGCTTATCCTTAGAAAGGCTTGCTCACTAGGTTGGCTCTTAGCTGGTATCCCAGAACTTGAATTTCAGGAGGGTTCCTACCATTTCTAAAATTGGTAAGAATGGCTCACTGTGCCTAAACTTCATGCAAGCAATGCGGTTTATGCTGAACATCTATCTGCTTTCCTTCTGGGAGTCTGGAATTTAGGTACCTGCCAGGCAAGGGGTATTTCCATGACCAGCCCCCCAGGAAAAGCCCTGGGTGCTGAATTTCTAATAAGCTTTCCCGGTAGACATTTCAGAACTCATTGCTGGGGAAATTGAGTACATCCTTTGTGACTCCACTGGGTGAAGATTCTTGGAAGCTTGCTCCTGGCTTCCTCCAGACTTCACCTCCATGTGCCTTTTGCTTTTGCTGATTTTGCTTTGGGTCTGATGGCTGTGTTATATCCTAACTGTGAGTATAACAGTATGCTGAGTCCTGTAAGTCCTCCTAGCAAATTATGGAAACTGACGATAGTCTTTGGGGTCCCCCACTCCTCCAACACCGGTTTGGATGCTTTTACAACCTTACCTGAAAATTATTCTTATTTAATATTCTCAGACCCTCTCCTGGCATATTTTCCTCTTGGATGTGCTGCAAATATCCACTCACAGCAGAGCCGGCATTTAAAAACAAATCTCAGTTTTACATACATAGTCCTACAAAACAAAATATAGCTAGAAGTTAAAATTTCCCCCCGAATAAGCCAGCCATTTCTGTCTAAACTTAAAGTATTAGAATATTGTAACTGACTTGATGAAAAAATCTGTAGGCACGTGTCACCCTTTGGGAATGTTCTGTTTCCTTGTCAAGTTACCTGCCTGACTTTCTAAAAAAGAGGGATGTCTGAGATTTCTTTTTTTCTCTTTCCCACCTGGCAAATCTCTACTCAGCCACTGTGTTAGTCTTGAGTAGGTATAAAGGAATACCTGAGGCTGGGTAATTTACAAAGAAAAGAGATTTATTTGGCTCCCAGTCCTGCAGGCTGTAGAGGAAGCATGGTGCCGTCATCTGTTTCTGGTGAAGCCTCAGCAAGCTTACGGTCATGGTGGAAGGCGACGGGAAGCCAGCACGTCTTATGGTAAGGGTGAGAACAAGAGAGAGGGGAAGGTGCCACACTCTTTTAAACAGCCGGATCTTGCTTGAATTAACTGAATTAGAAGTCACTCATTACTGCAAGGAGGCACCAAGCCACTCATGGGGGATCCACCCCCATGACCCAAACACCTCCCACTAGGCCCCACCTCCAACATTGGGGATCATATTTCAACATGAGACTTGGAGGGGACAAACATCCAAACCATATCAGCCTTCAAAATTTATTTCAGATGTCTCCTCCTCAGTGCAGTCTTCTTTTGTAAAAAAAATTTAACTTTTATTTTAGATACAGAGCGTACATATGCAGATTTGTTACATGGGAATAGCGTGTGATGCTGAGGCTTGGAGTGCGGATCCTATCACCCAGGTAGTGAGCATAGTACTCAATAGATAGTTTTTCAACTCTTGCTGCCTCCTCCCTCCCTGCTCTGGTAGTTCCCAGTGTCTATTGTTCTCATCTTTATGTCCATGTGTACCCAGGGTTTAGCTCCCACTTATAAGTGAGAACATGTGGTATTTGGTTTTTCGTTCTCACATTAATTTGCTTAGGAGTATGGTCTCCAAGTACATCCATGTTGCTGCAAAATACATGATTTCATTCTTTTTATGGCTGTGTGGGATTTTATCATGTATATGTACCACATTTTCATTATCCAATCTACAATTTATGGGCACTTGGATTGATTCCATGTCTTTGCTATTGTGAACAGTGCAGCAAAGAACATATGAGTACATGTATCTTTTTGGTAGAATAACTTATTTTCCCTTGAGTAGATACCCAGTAATGGGACTGCTGGGTCGAAAGGTAGCTCTGTTTTAAGTTCTTTGAGACATCTCCAGACAGCTTTCCACAGTGGCTGGGCTAATTCGCATTCCCACCAACAGTGTATAAGCACTCCCTTTTCTCCACAGCCTCGCCAGCATCTGTTGTTTTTTGACTTTTTATTAATAAACATTCTGATTGGTGTGAGATGGTATCTCATTGTGGTTTCGATTTGCATTTATCTGATAATTAGTGATGTTGACCATTTTTTTCATATGTTTGTTGCCTGCTGATATGTCTTATTTTGAGAAGTCTCTGCCCATGTCCTTCACCCATTTTTAATGGGGTTATTTGGGTGTTTTCTTTTTTTTGCATGTTGTTTGTTTAAGTTCCCTATAAATTCTGGAAAATGAAATACCTAGGAGTATAGCTAACCAAGGAGGTAAAAGATCTCTACGAGAAGAACTAAAAAACACTGCTGAAAGTAATCAGAGATGACACAAATAAATGAAACAACATTCCATGCTCATGGATTGGAAGAATCAATATCATAAATATGGCCATACTGCCCAAAGCAATTTATAGATTCAATGCTATTCCTATCAAGCTACCAACGTTATTTTTCACAGAATTAGAAAAAACTATGATAAAATTCATATGGAACCAAAAAAGAGCCTGAATAGGCAAAGCAATCTTAAATAAAAAGAACAAAGCAGGAAGCATCACACTATCCAACTTTAAGCCATAATATAAAGCCCAGTAACCCAAACAGTTTGGTACTGGTACAAAAACAGACACATAGACCAATGGAACAGAATAGAAAACTCAGAAATAAAGCCGCACACCTACAACCATCTGATCTTTCACAAGGCTGACAAAAACAAGCAATGGGGAAAGGATCCTCTTTTCAATAAATGGTACTGGGATAACTGGATAGCCATATGTAGATTGAAGCTGGTCTCCTACCTTTCACCATATACAAAAATTAACTCAAAATGGATAAATATTTAAATCAAATACCTCAGATTATAAAAATCCTTGGCAGGGCACAGCAGCTCACGCTTGTAATCCCAGTACTTTGGGACCTGAGGCAGGTGAATCACTTGAGCCCAGGAGTTTGAGACCAGCCTGGGCAATATGGCAAAACCCCATCTCTACAAAAAATACAAAAATTAGTAGGGTGTGATGCCTGTAGTCCCAGCTACTCAGGAGGCTGAAAGGATCACTTGAACCTGGGAGGTGGAGGTTGCAGCAAGCCAAGATCGTGCCGCTGCACTCCAGCCTGGGCAACTGAACGAGAGACGCTGTCTCGAAAAAAAAGGAAAAGAAAAGAAAATCCTATAAGATAACCTAGCAAATTCTCTTCTCAACATTGGCCTTGGCAAAGAATTTTTGGCTAAGTCCCCAAAAACAATTGCAACAAAAACAAAAATAGACAAGTGGGACCTAATTAAACTAAAGAGCTTCTGCACAGCAAAAGAAACTATCAGCAGAGTAAACAGACAACCTACAGAATGGGAGAAGATATTTGTAAACTCAGAGCGGCCTTCTAAACACTGCCAGGCTAAGTGGGTCCTTCCTTTATCGCTTTGCACTTTGTATTTTGTGCCCACCTCTTCTGCATACTGATCATGTGACATTAAGATGGTTTCTCTCTCTCTCTCTCTCCAGAACTTTGAGGTTCCAGACTATATCTAACCGTCCACCAATTCCCAAAGCATACCTAAGTAGGTGAAACAAAGCAGGGACCCAGAGATGGTTGTTTACCGTAGGGGAGGAAAAACTTCTTCCACCCTCTTAGTGTCTCTGGCTGGGTCTGAAAACTGAACTGACAAAGTGAAATTAACAGGAGAAAATCACACAAATGTATTTAATGTAAGTTTTATGTGACATGGAGCCTTCGTAAGGAAATAAAAACCCAAAGAAACTGTTAAACCTGAGCAGTCCTTTCTGTATCTGCTGTTTCTCAAATTCCTTCGGCTTAAAACATTCAATATGCCAAGGTGCCATATTTTGGGATAGTGTGTTCTGAACTCCATCATCTCATAATATTAAATGAATCATTAGGCATCTATTTAATTCATAGATCAAATATATTTGTGTTTGAGGGACACAAATCTTTTATGAATTGTGGTACTCTGAGATACAATTGAATGATCTTGAATTTTTTTGAAAACTGTAGAGCATTATATTACTTTTGATTTTTATTAATTATCATCATCATTGAGAGTTTGTATTATTATTATTATTATATTACTTTTGATTTTTATTAATTATCATCATGATTGAGAGTTTGTATTATTATTATTACTGTATAAAAATACAAGCCCTGGAATTTTGAAAATCTGCAGTTGAGCATTACTGTTCTAGCTGTTGCTGTGGAGACAGACAATATCTCATTACACAATATTTCATCTTTTTAGAAATTGACCAGACGTGATCACAGAGGAAGCAGCAAAGGGCTAACAGTCGTACTACTTCAGAGCAAACCAGATAGCAAGAAAGTACTATTGGCCAGTGGCTCTGGTCCCTTAAAGATCAACAAGGACCTCCTACTTAGCAAATACGGCGGCCTTTTCACCTTCAACTCTCTGAGGTGTCTGAAGCTGTTGTCTTCCTGTTTCTTGAGAGACTCTCTTCCTTTGCTTTCTAGGACCCTGCACTCTATTATCCACCTTCCAGTTTTTCTGTCCCTTCTCTACTTTCTTCTCTGGCTTTTCTTCCACTTCCCACCCCTTAAATGTGTTTATTCCACGACATTCTATCCATAGCCCTCTTTTCTTTCTATTCCTTCCCTTGGGAAATAAGATAGTTAACAATTACTAAGCATTTGCTATTTAATTTAATCCTCAGACTATGGTATAGGTATTATCTCCATTTAAAGATGAGGAAACTGAGGCTCAAAGAGGTAAGCAGTCTAAGACCACATTATTCATGAGGATAGAGGCTGGGATTGAAACTCAGACAATCTGGTTTCAGAGTCCAGGCTCTTAACCACTCCGTCACTCTTTCTAGAGACCATCTATGAAGCAGGGCCCTTTGGTTCAGTCTGGAAACCATTTGCAGTAGAATGCTGAGTCTGGAAGAGCTGAAGATTGGCTGGTTTCTTGTGAATTCCTGAAAAGGATCACCATCTCAAAATCAGTTTATTTAAAACAGAAGCCACCATTTACTCTGAAGTTGTGAGACAAGGCAATTGAAAAATTCTTGGCAACACTGATCTCACACTAGTTTCCCTTATGACTTTCCTGTCTTTGTTATTGATGCTACTGTTCATGCTTTCATCAGACATCACATCTGAATTATCTTTGGGTCTTTCTCTTTCATTTTCCAAATCCAATCTGTTGCCTAGTTTTGAATGTTTATGTATACATTTGTCTTCCATATTCACTTCAAATCTCCTTTGTTATTTCTCATCTGTTCTCATCTGTTTGTAATAATCTCCCAACCTGTCCACCTGCCTCATTTTAGCTTCCTTTACCATTCTATAGAGTAGATCTCTACTGGCTGATAAATAATAGCCTCACTCCTTAGCCTCACTTATAGGCCTCTTCTCAGTTTGGTGTCAACTCATCACATTCTCAGCCTTATCCTATCCCCAACTCCAACCCAACTGTTCTACCTGTCAATTCTTTTTTTGTTTTGTTTTGTTTTTGTTTTTGAGACGGAGTGTCACTCTGTTGCCCAGGCTGGAGGGCAGTGGCGCAACCTCAGCTCACTGCAACTTCCGCCTCCTGGGCTCAAGCGATTCTCCCACCTCGGTAGCTGGGAGTACAGGCACGCACCACCAAGCCAGGTTAATTTTTTGTATTTTTAGTAGAGATGGGGTTTCACCATGTTGGCCAGGCTGGTCTCAAACTCCCGACCTCAAGAGATCCGCCCTTCTCGGCCTCCCAAAGTGCTAGGATTACTGGCATGAGCCACCATGCCCGGCCTCCTGTCAATTCTTGAATGAGTCTTGGGCTTTTGCTTATGTTTTTCCTTTTATCTGGAATGTTCTTTTCGCCATGTCCACATATTGGAAGTCCACTGACTCTTTAAGGCCATTCTCCAATGCCAACCCCATTCATTAAGTCATCCATCCATCCATTCATCTATCCACCCTTCTTTCCTTTCTTCCTTCCTTCCTTCCTTCCTCTTTTCTCTTTTTTCTTTTCTTTTCTTTCTTTCTTTCATCAAATATTTAATGTCAGACACTGCTCTAGGTTATAAATGTCATCAAATATTTAATGTCCAAGGCTTAGCCTTGCCCTCCAGATATCCATAGTCCCATAGGGAAGAGAGATGGGTAATATAGAGCATGCTATAATCCACACATGTACATGGTGGCAAGGGAAGAGAGCGAGCAGATCATCTAACTCTTCTGAAGGGGAAAGGGCAGGAAGGCATAATGATGGAGGCTTAACAGATAAGTTGTTTGAGCTCCATGACTGTATCAATTCAAAGTAACCTCTTAACCCTCCACTTACTTTTGGTAAGACATAGACATCACAACCACCATGCATTGCATAATATCAGGCACACTGTCATCTTTTGTGAAAAATATTTGAGGGAGGAATGAACACATTTCTACCGGATTGTAAGTTCCTGAAAAGCGGGGGTGGTGGTTCTCTTAGATTGTATTCTGTAAAGTGCCCACTAAGTAATCCTTCAATTAGGTACATCTGTTAAATTCCATTGATTGGAATTAACTTTTCAGTTGGGCACATTTGAATGCAGTGGAAAGCTTATTTCAGGATTTAAGAAATATTTGCATCACTTTAAAGGAGCTTATTAAATTCTAAAAAAAAAAATCCAATTTAAAAGCCTTTTTATTGAACCAGGAGCGAAAGTAATGAAAACCAATTTTGTGAAGTTAAAAAAACAGTGAGACTCTTAATAATAATTGTTTTTGAACTCCCTATTGCTTGACTCAATACATTTTGTCTCTAGGTAAAACTTTTCTGTCCTCTTGGGAACTCCCTAGCCAATCCCAAAGTTACACAATAATTGAAGTTGTTAACTACTCTGCCAAGTGCAGATCATTTGCCTGGGAGTTTGAATCACTTTTAAAAGCTTGCTAATATCGCTTGTGGTGAAGGAACAGTTCATGGATGGTTCAGAAAATTCCTGCAGATTCACTTCAGGTTTTTTTCTCAAGTTAGATTAAACTACTATTAAATTTCATATGTTTTGTTAGACATAGCATGTCTAGTCCAACTGTATTCTTATGAAATTACTTCAGGGTGTCTGGATGTGTTATATTCTCTATATCCATCATTGGATCTGTTGACATTGGCTAATTCCATATGATGAGACTCTGGGGTATTTGTACTTTGATGTATTTCTTGATTTTTTTTTAAATAAAGAGCGTTTCTCATTTTTATAAAATCAATGTCATTACTTGATTTAAAAAATTTTACTCTCTGTGTTTCAGATTCAATTCAGACAACAAAAGCCTACTGAGTTTCTACTATATGCTAAGATGCAATGCTGAACAGGATGGGGTCTATTCCCTTAAGGACTTTTTAGGTCAGTTGGAGAGAAAAACATATTCATGGACAAAACATGTATGCTGGCAGTATGCACAGGAGACAATGGGAACAGAGGAGGAGTTCTCTTAGAAGAGAGAGCCCTGGCATGACAAAGAGGACAAATAGTAATTGATCAGGAGGCTGGGGACAGGAAAGGCAGAGGTTCCAGCATGAGCAAAGGGCTAGAGATAAGAAACAATGTGATTTATGTGGCTCACTGCAAGCCTCGCTAGGATTGCTGGTGAATAACGTGCTTCTTGAGACAAGGTCTCACTCTGCCACGCAAGCGATCTTCTCACCCCAGCCTCCTGAGTAGCTGGGATTACAGGCGCCCAGCTCATTTCTGTACATTTTGTGGATAAGTACAGTCAATATGGGTACAGTGCTGGGTACAGTCAGTATGGAAAGAGAGGTGTCCAAAGACCAGCTCAAGAAGGGCTTCCTCGCTACTCCAAGACAGCTATGCCATGCTAGGGAGCTTAGTAGGAAATGAGGCACCATGAAAGGGTTGTGAAAAAGAAAGTGATGTGGTCAGATTTGCAATTTAAGTAAATCATTCAGGTGGTACCAGGTATGGATGCAAGGCAGGCAAGACTAGAAGTTGAGACCACTTGGGAGGTTTTTTGCCATGATTCTTAGATTGAATTAAAGCAATGAAAGCAGGAGTAGAGAAATGAGTGGTGGCTTTGAAGCATACTTTAGTAGATGGAATTACCAGGACTTGGTGTTTGATTGCTGTGGAGAGTGAGAGGAGAGCCATAAGTTCATCCTCAGGTTTCTGGTTGTGTGTCTTTTGCTGAGATGAAAGACAGAAGATAAATTTCAGGGGAAACAGTAATAAGCCCGGTTTTGGACTTTTTGGATTACGGGGGCCAGTGGACCACCCAAGTGGGCCCATGCAGCAGGAATTTGGATGTAGTATTCTGTAGCTGAGGAAAAAATATTTTTTTCTTTCTACCCTCCTAGGTTCTCTGTCTGGGGCTCTATAAATTAGGTTGACAAAAGACAGATTAACAAGAGAAAACATACATATTAACTAAACATAAATTTTATATTACATGAGAGTCTTCATAAGGAAGTGAAGAGCAAAGAAATCATCAAACCTGAGCATCTTTATACTGGTGTGATAAAGAGTGAAGGGTCATGAAAAAGTGTGATAAGATAAAGTGGTATAAGCTATGGGTAGTTAACCGGGGGAAGTTTAGCAAGGCCTGTTCATTTGGATTCTTCTTGGTGTCCCATCCTCGGAGATAAGGATACTTCTTTCTTCTGGGTCTAGGGAGGGCACCTCTCACATGTGGGTCTTCAGACCTGCTTCAGGGGAAGGTCAGAAAGTCCTTTCTGTACCTGCTGTTTCTCAAATTCTTTCAGCTTAAAATATTCAATATGCCAAGGTGCCATACTTTGGGGTAGCATGTTTTGAGCCCTGTTGATTCCAAAGCTCAGGGGACATTTCTGGGCTAGGGCATAGATTAGAAAGCACTTATGGTTAAGTGCATGAGGTCAGGTCATATCAATCAGAGAGCATGTTAAGAAGTTATAGACTGAGGACGAGAATCAGGGAGATTGAGAGAGGAGTGTGAAGGAGACACAGAAACAACATTCAGGGGTCATGAAAAGAGGCCCCAGAGAGTGCAATGCTATTGAAACTGGGATACTAGGGACTTTCTAGGAGGAACTAGTGGACCCCAGTGTCAACTGCTTCAGGACAATCTAGAAAGTAAAGACAGTAAAATGTCAGGGCCAGGCACAGTGGCTCATGCCTATAATCCCAGCATTTTGGGAGGCCCAGGCAGGTAGATGACTTGAGGTCAGGAGTTCAAGACCAGCCTGGCCTACAAAGTGAAACCCTGTCTCTACTAAAAATACAAAAATTAGCCAGGAGTGGTGGCACGCACCTGTAATCCCAGCTACTTGGGAGGCTGAGGCAGGAGGATCACTTGAACCTGGGAGGTGGAGGTTGCAGCAAGTCAGGCTGGCACTGCACTCCAGCCTGGGTGACAGAGTGAGATCTTGTCTTAAAAAAAAAAAAAAAAGACAGTAAAATGTCCATTGGGTTTGGCAATCAGGGGTTAGTTTGTAACCTTTGTCAGAGAGGTTGCAGCAGGTGAAAATAAATATTCTAACCTTGACCTGCATGAGGGCAGGCCTATGGCTAATGGGAGATTTATTTCCCAACTTAAGCCAGTCCAAGTTAATTAAGTGTCTTCATACAGTCATGTGTTGCTTGACAACAGGGATAGGTTGTGAGAAATGCATCATTAGGGTGATAGTGTGTGCAGACATCATACAGTGTCCTAACACAAACCTAGATGGTTTCACCTACTACACACCTAAGCTATATTGTATAGCCTGTTGCTTCTAGACTACAAACTTGTGCAGCATGTGGCTGTACTGAATACTGTAGACAATTGTCACACAATGGTATTTGTATATCTAAACATAGAAAATACACAGTAAAAATATGGTAGAAAAGATAAAAAAAGATACACTTGTAAAGGATACTTACCATGAACAGAGCTTGCAGGACCGGAAGTTGCTCCTGGTGAGTGAGCTAGTGGTGAGTGAATGTGAAGGCCTAGAACATTACTGTACACAATCGTACACTTTATATACACTGTCCACTTAGACCACACTAAGTTTATAAAAATATTTTTCTTGGCTGGGCGTAGTGGCTCATGCCTGTAATCCCTGCATTCTGAGAGGCCAAGGTGGAAGGATTTCTTGAGCCCAGGAGTTTGAGATCAGCCTGGGTAACATGGCGAAACCCCTGTCTCCACAAAATGTATAGAAATGAGTTGGGCGCCTGTAGTCCCAGCTACTTAGGAGGCTGAGGTAGGAAGATGACTTTGGGTGACAGAGCAAGACCTTGTCTCAAAAAAAAAATTTTTTTTTTTTCTTTTTCTTTCTCCAATAATAAATTAGCCTTAGCTTAGTATAACTGTTTTACTTTATAAACTTTTTTCCTTTTTTCTTTTTGAGATGGATTTTCACCTTTGTTGCCCATGCTGGAGTACAATGGCATGATCTCTGCTCACTGCAACCTCTGCCTCCCGGGTTCAAGCGATTCTTCTACCTCAGCCTCCCAAGTAGCTGGGATTACAGGCATGTGCCACCACGCTCAGCTAATTTTGTATTTTGACTAGAGACAGGGTTTCTCCATGTTAGTCAGGCTGGTCCCAAACTCCCGACCTTAGGTAATCCACCCACCTTGGCCTCCCAAAGTGCTGGGATTACAGGCATGAGCCACCGCGCCTGGCCAACTTTTTCATTTTTTAAACTTTTTGATTCTTTTATAATAAAACTTAGAACACAAACACATTGCACAGCTATACAAAAATATTTTCTTTCTTTACATCCTTATTCTATGAGGTTTTCTCTATTTAAAATTTTTACAATTTTTTTTTCCTTTTAATACATTTTTGTTAAAAATGAAGACATAGGCACACACACTAATGTATGCTAATACCTAGACCTGCACAGGGTCGGGCTCATCCTTGTCACTGTCTTCCACCTCCACATCTTGTCCCACTGGAAGATCTTCAGGGTCAATAACACGCATGGAGCTGTCGACTCTTGTGACAATACCTTCTTCTGGATACCTCCTCCATGACCTGCCTGAGGCTCTTTTACAGCTAACTTTTTTTTTCAATAAGTAGAAAGAGTACACTCTAACATGACAATAAAATCATTTTATAATATAGTAAATCCATATACCAGTAAAAGTCATTTATTATCATTATCAAGTTTTAGGTATTATACATAATTGTATGTGCTAGATTTTTATACAACTGGCAGTGCAGTAGGTGTGTTTACAGCAGCATCGCCACAAGCATGTGAGTAATGCATTGTGCTATGGCATCACGACGGCTACTGCGTCACTAGGACAATAATAATTTTTCAGCTCTATTATAATCTTATGGGACCGCTGTCAAATATGCAGTCTGGCATTGACTGAAATGTTGTTATGTAGTGCATGGCTGTATCGCCATTGCTGGTGGGGGGAGTGCATCTTAGGGTGCCATTCCACTCAGAGTGTAGCCCCTGTAGGATCCCAGCCTTGTTTGGGTCCCGAGCGTCTCTCTTGCTCCTGCAGCCTATATATATATGCAGGACTTTAGTAGTGTCCTAGTTACTGAGGTTGAGAAACTAACCTGGGATAGAGCAGCTGACACCGTCATTGCCTGCTCACAACTCTGATTCTCAGCATCCTCTACATTTTTGGATCCTAAGAGTTTCCTTACTTTCATCAAACTCAGCTATCTATTTAAAAGGAATTTGTTGCTTTTCTAATCCAGGCTTTATACATGCCTCCTAGTGTTTAAAAGGATTTCTATTGTATAATATTGCCAGAAATGAAAGCACAGTTCTTGTTCTGTACATTTATTAAACACATTGCATGTACATAGTTTTTCTTTAGCCCCACGTCTATCTTATTTTGTTGCTTTACCACCTTGCCTTGAGTTCTTCCTTTATTAAGTTCTTCTAAAGCCTAAAATACTCTTGTGGGGATTTTTTTTTTTTTTTTTAAGATAGACTCTCACTCTGTCACCCAGGCTGGAGTGCAATGGCTTGATCTCAGCTCACTGCAGCCTCCACCTCCCAGGTTCAAGCGATTCTCCTGCCTCAGTCTCCTGAGTAGCTGGGACTACAGGTGCACACCACCAAGTCCAGCTAATTTTTGCATTTTTAGTAGAGACAGGGTTTCACCATGTTGGCCAGGCTGGTCTCGAACGCCTGACCTCAAGTGATCCGCCTACCTTGGCTTCCCTGAGTGCTGGGATTACAGGCATGAGCCACTGCGCCCAGCCCAGGTTCAGTTTTCTAATATTTTATTTAGGATTTTAGCATCTATGTTATAAGTGAGATTGACTTGTAGTTTTTTTCTTATTCTTTTCTTCCTAACTTTTCTCTTTCCCTTTTTCGCTCCCTCCCTTCCTTCCATTTTTTCTCTTTTTGTCTGGTATTCATGTTAGGATTTTGCTAGTTGTCATCACAGAGAATTGAAAATAATAGATTTGTAAGTTCTTGAACAGTGTAACAAGAGAGAACCTGTTCTTTAAAGAGCTAGGAGACGTCTCTCACCAAACCTTCCGGACATGGTAACGTTTTTGCACATTTTTTGCTACCTTTTACATTTCTTCAATAGTTATTGGTTTATTCAGGTTGTCCACTTTTTATATTAAAATTATTACATAGTCAAAGGATACAAGATTTCGGTTAGACAGGAGGAGTAAGTTCAAGAGATCTATTCTGCAACATGGTGACTATAGTTAATAACAAAGCACTGCCGGGCGCGGTGGCTCAAGCCTGTAATCCCAGCACTTTGGGAGGCCGAGACGGGCGGATCACGAGGTCAGGAGATCGAGACCATCCTGGCTAACACGGTGAAACCCCGTCTCTACTAAAAATACAAAAACTAGCCGGGCGAGGTGGCGGGCGCCTGTAGTCCCAGCTACTCGGAGGCTGAGGCAGGAGAATGGCGTGAACCCGGGAGGCGGAGCTTGCAGTGAGCTGAGATCCGGCCACTGCATTCCAGTCCGGGCGACAGAGCGAGACTCCGCCTCAAAAAAAAAAAAAAAAAAAAAAAAAAATAACAAAGCACTGTATACTTGGAAATTGCTGAAATTGCTAAGAGAGTACATTTGAAGTGTTCTACCTCAAAGTATATGAGGTAATGCATATGTTAATTAGCTTGATTTAGCCATTCCGCAATGTACACATATTGCAGAACATCTTGTACACCATAGATATGTACAATTTTGTTTATTAAACAGAAAAAATTAAAAACCCATTGAATTATACACTTTAAATGGCTGAATTCCCAGCACTTTTGGAGGCCGAGGCAGATGAATCACCTAAGGTCAGGAGTTTGTGACCAGCCTGGCCAACATGGTAAAACCCCGTCTCTACTAAAAATACAAAAAATTAGCCGGGCATGGTTGTAGGTACCTGTAATCTCAGCTACTTGGGAGGCTGAGGCAGGAGAATCACTCGAACCCAGGAGGCGGGGGTTGCAGTGAGCTGAGATTGCACCATTGCATTCCAGCCTGGGCAACAAGAGTGAAATTCCGTCTCAAAAAACAAAATAAATAGAAAATAGGTAAATCGTTTAGTATGTGAATTATATATGTCAATAATGCTGTGACCAAAAATTACCATATGATAAAATTGACTGTTTTTTCTTTTGATGTACAGTTCTATGAATTTTAATACGTGTAGATTTGTGTTATCCCACCACAATCAGCATACAGAACAGTTGCACTGCCCCCAAACTTCCTTGTGCTCCCTTTATGGTCACACACTGCCCTCACCTCTAACTTCTGGCAACCATAGATCTTTTCTCCATCACTATAGTTTTGTCTTTTCAAGAATGTCATGTAAATGGGATCATACAGTATGGAATCTTAAGTCGGGCTTCCTTTTCTTAGCAAATTGCCTTTTCGATTTATCCATGATGTTCCATGTATTGAGAGTTCATTTTTATAGATGATTAATAGTTAATGTTACGGAGGTACCATAGTTTGTTTATCCGTTCAGTCATTGAAGGGCATTTGTGTTTTTTCCAGTTTTTGGCAATTACAGAGAAAGCTGGTATGAATATATGTTTACAGGTTTGAGTTCACACAGGTGTTTGAGCATATGTTTTTATTTCTCTAGGGTAAATGAAAGTGGGATATCTGGATCACATGATAAGAGTATGTTTAACCTTATAAGAAACTACTAACTCATTTTCCAAAGCTGCTGTACTGTTTTCCATTCCTATCAACAATATATGAGAGTTCCAGCCTCACCTGTTTTTGTTCACTTGGCTTGTCTTTAAGTTTCTCTGTAATGTTGATGGTGGCTTGTTGCTGTATGTGTTTGATAAATACTCATTGTGAGCTTTTGTGACTGAAATCTATTTTTACTTATTTGGTTTGTGACCTGCTGTACTTTCTGTAAATGATGATTGATGTCATTCAACCCCTCTGGAAAATCTTTAGTCAATACAACTTTGAAGGTTGCTTTTTCAATGTTCTTTTTTTTTTTTTTTCCCCTGAAACTCTATTAAGCATATGTTGTATCCTCTCATGCTTTTCTACCTGCGTCTTTTTTTCTCATTCATAATTTCCAGTCCTTACCCTCTTTGTTTTGCATCCTGGGAAATTTCCCGTCTTCCAAGTCACCAATTCTCTCTTCAAATAAATCTAATTCTTTAAATTGTCCATTAATATTTTAGTTTTAATGGTTACATTGGTCGTTTCTAGAGGTTTTGTTTCAATTATTCCTCATCTTGTTTGATGATATATTATCCTTTTCTCAAATTCTTATTTCTTTACTTTAAACATGTTTTAAACATATTTATGTTACAGTCTTTATTTCTGATATGATTCTAACACCTGCTTTAATTTTTCTGTTTTACTCCTATGGTTCTCTCTCTCAAAAAAAAAAAAAAAAAAGAAAAGAAAGAAGCAAGAGCATCTCTTCTTTGAAGGAAAATAGATCAAATAATGAGGGTACACTAAGCGCCCAGACCTCAATATATGCATGTAAGAAATCTATACTTGTACCCCCTAAATCTGCAAGTAATGAGTAAAATGATCCTTAATTTGGTAACTGGGAGGCAAGGAAGAGATCAGCTTACCAACCTGTTCCCTACAATTTTCTCTGATGGAGCTGCCAGTGAACACTGGTGAAATAGTTTTTCTAATTGCATATTTCAAACTCTGTTATTTTTGTTTTTTTCTTTGTTTGTTTTTCAGATTATGCCAAAATTTGTAGATCACGGAAAATAGAAAATTATTATGAAAATTATATTCCATATAATATACTTTGAATACTTCCTGCATGGAGAACTTTTATGAAAACCTCAGCAAAAAAGCCACATTTAAAAATAATTTTTAACATATATGTTTATATGCCTAGATATTACTCTCTCAGTCTCTGATCTTCCTGTTTCTAATACAAAATTTAGGCTGGGTTTGGTGGCTCATGCCTGTAATCCTAGCACTTTGGGAGGCAGAGGAGGGTGGATCACCTGAGGTCAGGAGTTCGAGACCAGCCTGACCAACATGGAGAAATCCAGTCTCTACTAAAAATACAAAATTAGCCGAGTGTGGTGGCACATGCCTGTAATCCCAGCTACTAGGGAGGCTGAAGCAGGAGAATCTCTTGAATTTGGGAGGCGGAAGTTGCCGTGAGCCAAGATCACACCATTGCACTCCAGCCTGGGCAACAAGCGTGAAACTCTGTCTCAAAAAAAAATAAATAAATAAAAATTAAAAACAAAGTGGAATTTATTGAGTGCATATTATGTGCATGCTACAACTCTAAGTGCTTTATGTATATTTTTCATGTAATCCTCATGACCATCCATCTTATAGATGAAAAACTAAAGCACAGAGAGGAAAGTGATTTTCCCAAGATTCCTCAGCTAGTAAACAGCAGAGCTGGAATTTGAACACATGCCTTTCTTTCTTTAAGTCTTGTTCTTTCTAGGAAGTCATTTGACTTTGGTAAGAAATATTGACAATTAAGGGAGTTGTCTGCCAACGTTTATTCTCCAGTTGGATGCTTTGCCTCTTTTATAATCTCCCGTTAGAGAACTTGTTTTCAGTTTTAATAGTCATCTGTGTGTAGCTTACTCCCACATATTCTGTCTTCACTCCTAACATCTCCTTTAAACTCCCCTGAATTCTAATATCAAAGGTGTGAAACTGGATGTTACCTAATGAGTATCAAGAGGCAAAGTTGTGTAGTAGTAAGGTTCGAAGGCCTTGCATACGGACTGCCAATGTTTGAATCCTGCTTCTACTACTTGCCAGATGGGTAACTTGGGCAAGTTGCTCAAATTCTGTGTCGAAGTTTTCATTCATAGAAACAGAGTAAGATAAATTTGCTATTATGTCTCAAACATATCATTTCTAAAACTAATCTCTTCAATCTCCCCCTAAAAGCACATCATCCCTCTTTCTAATCTCTCCCAACCATTAGATTTGGGTTCTTTCTTGTCCAATTAGCCCCTAGAGGCCTTCTATAAAGTGTTTTGAATCTATCCTTTTCTTTCCAGTTCCTTGGCTACAATATTTTACTTCTGTATGTATTACTTTAAGACCTTTTTTTTTTTTTTTTTTGCTCTGTTTTCAGGCTTTTTCTAAGGGCTTTTCCCTTTTAATCCATTCTTTTTTTTTTTTTTTTTTAGACGGAGTCTCCCTCTGTTGCCCAGGTTGGAGTGCAGTGGCGCGATCTCAGCTCACTGCAAGCTCCGCCTCCCGGGTTTACGCCATTCTCCTGCCTCAGCCTGACGAGTAGCTGGGACTACAGGCGCCCGCCACCTCGCCGGGCTAGTTTTTTGTATTTTTTAGTAGAGACGAGGTTTCACCGTGTTAGCCAGGATGGTCTCGATCTTCTGACCTCGTGATTCGCCCGTCTCGGCCTCCCAAAGTGCTGGGATTACAGGCTTGAGCCACCGCGCCCGGCCTTTAATCCATTCTTGTTCATGTAATACGCTTTGAATACTTCCTGCGTGTCTCTGATTCTTTGTTATTGATTTTGTTATTCTTTTTTTCTTTCTGATAATGAATTGTGAAAAATCCAACTGTTACAAAACAGAGAAAATGAAAGACTGCCAAACTTGCCCTTGGATATGACCACTATCAACAATTTGGTGCACATTTTATTTAATATTAAACAAAACCATTATTAAAATTTGGTGCATATTTTGTTTAATATTATACATATCCACTGTTAACTTTGTGGTGTGTATTTCCGCTATTATCAATTTGTGCATATTCTAGGTAATATTTTATGTAACCATTACTAACATTTTGGTACATACTTAATATTATGTGTAGGGGTTTTCAATATTATCGTTTAACCATATATGTTGTTGACATATTTCCATGGTAGTGATATAGACCTATCTCGTTATTGTTAAAAATTGGTTTTATTCAACGTGGCACATGTATACCTCTGTAACAAACCTGCACGTTCTGCACATGTACCCTAGAACTTAAAGTATAATAATTTTTAAAAATTGGTTTTATTTGTCTGGGTGCAGTGGCTCACCCCTGTAATACCAGCACTTTGGGAGGCCGAGGCAGGTGGATCCCCTGAGGTCAGGAGTTCGAGATCAGCCAGGCCAACATGGTGAAACCCCCATCTCTAACGAAAAGTAGCCGGATGTGGTGGCACATGCCTGTAGTCCCGGCTACTCGAGAGACTGAGGCGGGAGAGTCACTTGAACCCAGGAGGCAGAGGTTGAAGTTAGCCGAGATCGTACCACTGAACTCCAGACTCCAGGCTGGGTGACAAAGTGAGACTCCATTGCAAAAAAAAAAAAAAAAAAAAAAAAGGTTTTATTTAATATTGATTGAACACAAAAGAATATTTATGAAACTTGTGTAAGTTATAAAGAATTTTTATACATTGATCACCCACATTCACACCACCTTGTTTAAAGAATAGAACATTATCACTACCTTTAAATTTCTGTTCCCTTTCCTCTCAAATGTAACCTGTATCATTTATTTCCATTTAACATTTTCTTGCTTTTCTTTATAGTTTGCATATATGTGTGTAACTAAACAATATGTCGTTTGCTTTTGCATATTTTTGAGATTTATGTAAGTGAATCATTCTGTATGTTGTCTTCTGCAACTTGACTTTTTCCCTCTCTACATCATGTTTCTTTTAGAATTATGACCGGAATAACGTTGAGAAGAATTGATATCTTCATGATTTTGAGCCTTTCAACACATAAATGTTATTTATCCATTTGTTTAGGTCTTCTTTAATACCTTTCAACATAGTTTATGATTTTCTCCCTAACTGTCTTGCTCATCTTTTGCTAGATTTATTCCTAGATACAAGTCACTTTTTTATATTAATCTTAATAGTCTTTTTAAAAATTAGTTTTCTAGCTGTTTGTTGTTGGTAGGTATAAATGCAATTGAGTTTTTTGATGGAATGAAGCCTTTATTTAACCTCTAGAAAAAGGAAAACAACACATTTATTGCTTCTTGGATACATGACAACTTCAGTGGAATTCTATAAATTTGGTTGGGAAAGATGGACACAAACTTCAGGAGAGTGTTATTTAGAGAGGCAGAGAGAAAGGAATCAAGGAGAGGCACAAAAAGGGCATTAATGGTATTCATAATATTTTATTTCTTTTTGAAGTAAATATGGCAAAATATTAAGATTTGTTAAGGCTTCATAGCTGGTACATGAGTGATTGTTTTATTATTCTTTGTACTTTTTGGAGACAGATCATAATTTTAAAAATGAAATATGCAATGTTAGACATATGCTCAAGATAAATCACTTTTATGATAGATGACCTCATAATCCATTTAATTCCATCAATTATTCTAAATGGGACATTGCAAAATGGGAGCTGTGTGCTGAATTCAAGCTCCAGATGTAATTTTTTTGTGCCCTATGATTAAACAAATGGATCAGTAAACACCAAAGATTTTACAATAGAATTTGGATTTCAGAATTATCTTGAAACATTAGAAAATTTGACCCTACTGTTTTTCCATGTGGTAATAGTCAATTAGATATGAGTAAGTATTGGCTGCCTCTATGTGTTTTGACTGTTTATTATTTAAAGATTTCAAATATTTTCAAAGATAGAAGAGCATAATAATTCCTCAGATACCCATCATTGAAATACAGCAATTTTTGATTCATGGTCAATTTTATTTATTTAATTTACTCTGTTGCCCGGGCTGGAGTACAGTGGCATTATTATAGCTCACTGTAACCTTGAACTCCTAGGCTCAAGGGATCCTCCTGACTCAGCCTCCTGAGTAGCTAGGACTATAGGTGTGCACCACCAGCCTGGCAAACTTTTAAATTTTTTGTAGAGACCAGGGGTCTTGCTCTTTTGCCCAGGCTGGTCTCAAACTCCTGACCTCAAGTATTCATTCTGCCTCAGCCTCTGGGAGTGCTGGGGTTATAGGCATGAGCCACTGCACCCAGCCTGTTTTTTGTTGTTAAAATTTGTTTATATATATATATATATATATATTTGTTTATATATATAGTACAACACGATGTTTTGAAATGTGTATACACTGTGGAATGACTAAATTGAATGCTAATTACCATGTCCATTACCTCACATATTTATCATTTTTTTGTGGTGAGAACACTTAACATCTACTCTCAGCAATTTTTAAGAATACAATGTTATTATTATCTACTCTCTCAGCACTTTTTAAGAATACAACATGTTATTATTAACTATAGTCACCATGTTGCTCAATAAATCTCTTGAACTTATTATTTTTATCTAACGGAAATTTTGTATCCTTTGGCCAACATGTCCCCAACCCTTCCTCCCTCTCCCCAGCCCCTGGTAACCACCATTCTACTCTCCGCTTTTGTCAGTTCAACATTTTTAGATTCTCTACATAAGTGAGATCATGTGGCATTTGTCTTTCTGTGCCTGGCTTATATTACATAACATAATGTCCTTCAGGTTCATCCATGTTGATAAAAATGACAGGATTTTCTTCTTTGTAAAGGCAGAATAGTATTCCATTTTATATATATGTATATATACACACACACACACCACATTTTCTTTATCTGTTCATCTGCTGATGGACACTTAGGTTGATTCAATATTGTGAATAATGCTACAATGAACTTGGGAGTGCAGTTACTTCTTCAACATACAGATTTCATTTCATTTGAATATGTACCCAGTACTGGGATCATATGATAGTTCTCTTTCTTTCTTTCATTTTTCTTTCTTCCCTCCCTCCCTCCC
>NW_012114888.1:803113-803518 GCF_000951035.1 Colobus angolensis palliatus | reverse complement strand
GTATTTTTAGTAGAGACAGGGTTTCATCATGTTGGCCAGGCTGGTCTCGAACTCCTGACCTCAAGTGATCCACCCTCCTCAGCCTCCCAATGTGCTGGGTTTACAGGCATGAGCAACCACGCCCAGCTACATCCATAGTATTTTAGTATTTATCTCTAAAAGATTAGTACTTTTAGAAACAATAACCACAATATTATTGTCACACCTAAAATCATTAACAGTAAATCCTTAATATAATCAACTATCAGTCAGTATTCAAAATCTCCCAATTTTCTCAACTTTATCTTACTATTTCTTCAAATAGAAATTCAAATAAGGCTCTTACATTGCACCTGCTTAATATGTTTTTGAAATCTCTGGCATCCAGTAGTGAGATCTAGACCAGCAACGTCCAACACAATTTTC
>NW_012114888.1:789367-801838 GCF_000951035.1 Colobus angolensis palliatus | reverse complement strand
TGGTTAATTTTTTGTATTTTTAGTAGAGACAGGGTTTCATCATGTTGGCCAGGCTGGTCTCGAACTCCTGACCTCAAGTGATCCACCAGCCTCGGCCTCCCAAAGTGCTGGGATTACAGGCGTAAGTCACCCGTCCCAGCGTGATTTTCTACTTTTTAGAAAAATGATGGTTATTCTAGTGGGTGTAAAGTGGTATCTCATTGTGGTTTTGCCTTACATTTCTCTAATTACTAATGATGTTGAGCATTTTTGCATGTGCTTACTGGTCATTTTTTTTATCTTTGTAAAAATGACTGCTCAAATCCTTTGTCCATTTTTAAATTGGGTTTTTTTTTTTTTTTGTAGTTGTTCTTGAATTGTAAGAGTTTTTACATATAGATTCTAGATACAACTCAGTGGCTTATTAGATAGATGATTTGCAAATATTTTCTCCCATGCTCTGAGTTGCCCTTTTATTTTCTTGATGATTTTCTCCGAAGCACAAGAGTTTTAAATTTTGGTGAAGTCTAATTTATCTGTTTTTCTTTTGTTGTTAGTGCTTTTGCTGTCATATTTAAAAAACCATTGCCTAAACCAAGTTCAAAAAAAATTTACTCCTATGTTTTCTTTTAAGAGTTTTGTAGTTTTTGCTCTTACGTTTAGGTCTCTGGTCCACTTCAACCTAATTATTGTATATGGCGAGATCTCCATGTCTTGGTGTATGGCAGGTGTACAGTTCCCTTCTTTTGCATGTGGATATCCAGTTGTCCTCATATCATTTGTTGAAAAGACTGTGCTTTCCCCCATTGATTTGTCTTAGCACTCTTGTCAAAAATCAATTGACAGTAAATGTAAGAGTTTATTTCTGGACTCACAATTCTATTCCTTTGATCTATATATGTGTCCTTATACCAGGATTACATTGTCGTTATTACTGTAGTTTTGTAGTAAATTTTGAAATCAGGAAGTGTGAGTCCTCTAACCTTATTACTTTTTAAGATGATTTTTGCTTCTTTTTTTATTTTTTACTTTTTCTGAGACAGAGTTTTGCTCTTGTTGCCCGGGCTGGAGTGCAATGGCATTATCTCCTGATGTCAGGTGATCCACCCTCCTCGGCCTCCCAAAGCGCTGGGATTATAGGTGTGAGCCACCATGCCTGGCCAGTTTCTGCTTCTTTTGATCCCTTGTATTACTACATAAATTTTAGGATTACCTTGTCCATTTCTGCAAAAATGGGCAGCTGAGATTTTGGTAGGGATTGCAATTAATGCGTAGGTCAATTTGGGGGCTATTGCCATCTTAACAATATTTAGTCTTCTTGGCTGGATGCTGTGGCTCACACCTGTAATCCTGGCACTTTGGGAGGCTGAGGCAGGTGGATCACCTGAGGCCAGGAGTTTGAGACCAGCCTGGGCAACAGAGCGAGACGTCATCCCTATTAAAAATACAAAAATTAGCTGGATGTAGTGGTGCATGCCTGTAGTCCCAGCTACTTGGGAGGCTGAGGCATGAGAATCGCTTGAACCTGGGAGGTGGGGGTTGCAATGAGCTGAGATTGTGCCACTGCGCTCCAGCCTGGGCTATAGAGCAAGAGTCTGTCTCAAACCCCCTCCCCCAAACCCCACAATATTTAGTCTTCCAGTCCATGGAAAATATGTTTTTCCATTTATTTAGGTTTTCTTTAATTTCTTTCAATGATGTTTTACAGTGTTTAGTTCAAGTCTTGTACTTCTTTTGTTAAACATATTCATCAGTATTTTATTCTTTTTGATGCTATTGTAATTGAAACAGTTTTCTGTTTCATTTTTGAATTGTTTGTTAGTGCATAGACATACAATTGAGTTTTGAATATTGGTGTATTCTACAATTTTACTAAATGTGTTATTTTCAATTGTTTGTGTGTGTGTAAATTCCTTAAGATTTTCTATATACAAGATTATGTCTTCTGTGAATAGAGGTAATTTTACTTTTTCATTTCTGATCTGGATGCCTTTTATTTCATTTTAGCTTCATTGCCTTGGCTAAAACCCCCAGGATGAGTTGAACTGAAGTGGTGAGAAGGAACATCTTATTCTTGTTCCTGATCTTAGGGTATAAGCATGCAGTATTTCACTATTAAGTGTGGTGTTAGTTGCGAGTTTCATAAACTGCTTTTATCAGATTGAGGAAATTCCTTCTATTCCTGGTTTGTTGAGTGTTTCTATTGAAAAATGATGTTGTATTTTGTCTAATACTTTTTGTGTCTATTGAGAAAATCATATGGTTTTTGTCCTTTATTCTGTTAATATGGTACATTACATTGATCGATTTTCAGATGCTAAACTGACTTTGCATTCTTGGAATAAATCTCAGTTGGTCATGGCTTATAATCCTTTATATAGGTTGCTGGATTTGGTTTGCCAGTATTTTTTTGAGGATTTCTGTGTCTCTGTTCATAAAAGATATTGACCTATAGTTTTCTTTTCTTGTAATGTCTTTGTCTGGTTTTGGTGTCAGGGTAATACTGGCCTCATAGAATGAGTTAGGAAGTGTTCCCTTCTCTTCTATTTTCTAAAGAATTTGTAAATGATTGGTGCTAATTCTTCTTTAAGTGCTCAGGATGAGGACTTGAAATGTGGATATAACCAAGGAAGCACAGAATAATGAAGAAGAGTGCTAGCTTTCAGGAGCTGAGAGGAATGGGACAGTGATATTTCTGAAGATATCAAGAGAAGGGAGAATTGACAGACAAGGCTTCGCTGGAGGAGAAAAGGAAGTTTGTGCAGAAATACCATCAAAGGCACTCCTTCCTGCTGCCAAGGGCTCTTGCATCTTGTAGAAAGGCTCCAGATTACAAGATGACCTCATTCCTCAGAAGAAATTCTCCAACTGGGCAAATATTTCCTTGCTCTTAGGCCAGTTTGAGCTTGCTCAGAAGTGTTAGTTCTGTTGGCCTCCCCTGCGCTTTCTTCATCCACGGGTGTGTAACAGACTCTTTGAACATCAAGAATAGTGCTTCCCAGTGCTGGTCTTGACATGTCCCAAGGTGTCTTCGGTTATTTCAGGGGGTGTCTTGTAATTCCCAGAATTAGTTTACTTTAAATTTATTTTAAAAAGAGCTATATACCATTTCAGATGTTCCTTTGTGGTAGACATGTCAGGAGAGGCAGTACGGGAAGATATGTATCACAGAAGGGAAACGAAGCAAGAAGTTACAACTTATAAAAGACTGAGAATCTCAGATCTCGGGTGTTTGAAAGTGTTCACTCTGTCTTAATCACTGATTTGTCCCAGTGTTTAGAAGAGTTTCTGGCACATCAGATAGAAGTTCCATAAATATTTGTTAAATGAGAAACTATGGAATCAATGATTATAAAACTCTGTGTCTGTGTATGGGAGAGCAGACATTATGTGGGGAGTATCTAAAGAGGTACAAGAAGATATCATTGTCCCCAAAGGAAGTGGCAAGTATGAACATTTAGGCAGTAGATGGATGTGTATGGTAGCCTTAGGTCCTAGACTTTTCCAACAGCCCTAATTTACAATATTTTCCTTTATCACTCTCTTAAGAATATCATTCTTATCAGAACTGCTTTTTGCTTTGTAAAACATCCTCACTGTGAAAGGCAGAGGCCTTCTCGGTGTAGATTGTGGCTGTGATGGAGCAGTGGTCAGCGCGTGTGAGCTATGGCATATTAGAGAGAACACTCCACTTGGAAGCAGAAGGTGCCAGTCTCACCTTGACGAGTTGCCACATAGGTGGGATCGCCACAAACATTGATAAATACGTAAGGAAACAATCCACCATGAAGGAGAGTCAGCCAACACAAGAAGCAGGGTAAGTGGCACCCCATGAACATAAGAGATCAGAATTGTTGGTTAAGGACTCTGCTAAGTATGTTTAAAATGATTAAAGAGATAAAATTAGCAAGAGAAATTATAAGAGTAAGACTCTATTTAAAAGAAAGAACATACAGGTTTAAAAAGAACAAATGAGATTTAGAGAAAACGAAATTTATTGAAATTAACATGTTAATGTATCAGCTATGTTCACTTTAAAAGGAATTTAATATTACTTGGTAAAATTGAAGATGTCCATACCCCATCTCTTAAAAATGTTGTAAGTACAAAGGCAAACACTAGAACAAAAACACAAGCCTTCCTAAATATTCAAAGATATTTATAAATTATAATAGCAAATAAAACAACAGCATGAAGAAAAAGAAACAGTAGATATACATAATATACATGGTGATTACAATAAAAAATAATATATTGAAGTTGAGACCACAAACATCAATCTTACCAACAAACGTGAATGGGCTTAACTCACCTACTAAAACAAAAATATCTTCAGTGTGGCTCATAAAGCAAGACCCAACTATATGTGGTATATGGGAGATACATCTAAATCAAAATAATTCAAATGGGTTAAGAATAAAGGCATGGGCAAAAAAGTACCAGGCAAATGGAAATAACAAGTAAGTGGGGGCTGAGATCCTGATATCAAAGTAGAATTTAGGCCAACGAATAATTAAATGTGACCAAAAAAAGTCAATTTCACAAGGTAGGTTTAACAGTTGTGACAATCTGTGCACCAAATGACCATCTTTAAAAAGCAGAAACTACAGCTGAAAGGAGATACAGATAGAAACACTCTGCTAGTAGGAGGGTATAATACACTACCCAGAGCAAAACAGATCAAGTGGTAGAAATATAAGTAAGGATATAAAGTTAACAGCATAGTCAATAAAATAGATTTATTGATCTATACTGAACTTTAGAATCTAATAATAGAGAATACACCTTCCCTCTCAACTGCATATGCTATAGTTACAAAAATTGATCAAATATTAGATCACAAATAAAGCATCAATAAATCCTATACAATAGAAATATTAATGGCTGGGTGTGGTGGCTCATACCTGTAATCCCAGCACTTTGGGAGGCTGAGGTGAGGGGATCACCTGAGGTCAGTAGTTCAAGACCAACCTGGCCAACATGGTGAAATCCCGTCTCTACTAAAAATACAAAAAAATTTAGCCGGGTGTGGTGGCTCACATGTCCGTGTGAAGAGACCACCAAACAGGCTTTGTGTAAGCAACAAGGCTGTTTATTTCATCTGGGTGCAGGCGGGCTGAGTCCAAAAAGAGAGTCAGCAAATGGTCGTGGATTATCATTAGTTCTTATAGGTTTGGGGATAGGCAGTGGAGTTAGGAGCAATGTTTTGCAGGCAGGCGGTGGATCTCATAAAGTACATTCTCAAGGGTGGGGAGAAATTACAAAGAACCTTCTTAAGGGTGGGGGAGATTACAAAGTACATTGATCAGTTAGGTTGGGGCAGAAATAAATCACAATGGTGGAATGTCATCAGTTAAGGCTATTTTCACTTCTTTTGTGGATCTTTAGTTGCTTCAGGCCATCTGGATGTATTCGTGCAGGTCACAGGGGATATGATGGCTTAGCTTGGGCTCAGAGGCCTGAAAGTCCTGTCTTCTTATGTTAATAAGAAAAACAAAACAAAATGGTGGTGAAGTGTTGAGGTGGTGAAAATTTTGGTGGGAGGTATGGAGAGATAATGGGCGATGTTTCTCAGGGCTGCTTCAAATGAGATTAGGGGTGGCGTGGGAACCTAGAGTGGGAGAGATTAAACTGAAGAAAGATTTTGGGGTAAGGGGTGATATTGAGGGGGTTGTTAGAAGGAGCATTTGTCGTGTAGAATTATTGGTGATGGCCTGGATGCAGTTTTGTATTAATTGAGAAACTAAATGAAAGTCACAAGGTCCGAGTAAGAGAGGGAGAAAAACAGGTATTAAAGGACTAAGAATTGAGAGTACCCAGGACATCCAATTACAGAGTGTCCAAGGGGGTTCAGCATAATTACTTGCTTGGTTGGCACAAGTTTAGGCTCTATCCTTGAGTTTTTTTATGTTGTCATATACCATGCCAGATTGATTTAGATAAAAACAGCACTCTTCATTTAAAAATATTCAGAGTCTCCCCCCCTTCTTTTAGCAGTAAGTCAAGGCCTTGGAGATTTTGGAGGAAAGAGAAATGCAAAGCCAGCAACTGTTTAAGGATTAGAAATGGCTAGGAGAGAGTGAGATTGATAGTGTGGTGGAGATAGCTGGGGAGAGGTAGAGGGTGGCATAAGAATGGGAACCAGAATAAGAGTATGAAAGTAAAGAATAGGACTTCAGGGTGAAAGTATTGGAGGGTACCTTGTCACTGAAGATCTTCTATCCACTTCAAGAGAGACTTAAGGGTGGCAATTTGAGGTAAAACCAGGAGCCACTAAACACCAAGAGCCTGAGAAACTGCTTGGGTGATTTGACTAATAAAGGCTGGTCCGTTATCAGACTGTACAGAGGTGGGAAGGCCTCTATAAAGGCCTTCCTTATTTGACTAATAAAGGCTGGTCCGTTATCAGACTGTATAGAGGTGGGAAGGCCAAACCGAGGAATTATGTCTGACAAAAGGGAAGAAATGACCGCGGTGGCCTTCTCAGACCATGTGGGAAAGGCCTCTACTCATCCAGTGAAAGTGTCTACCCAGACCAAGAGGTATTTTAGTTTTCTGACTTGAGGCATGTGAGTAAAGTCAATTTGCCAGTCCTGGGCGGGGGCAAATCCCCGAGCTTGATGTGTAGGGAAGGGAGGGGGCCTGAACAATCCCTGAGGGATAGTAGAATAGCAGATGGAACACCGAGAAGTGATTTCCTTGAGGATAGATTTCCACGATGGAAAGGAAATTAGAGGTTCTAAGAGGTGGGCTAGTGGCTTGTAACCTACATGGAAGAGGTTATGAAATGACAATAGAATAGCATAGCCTGCCTTTGCTAGTGTGTGGCGATTAGGCCTGGTGTAACTGCTATCAATAAACTAAGTGTGATCAGGGTGAGGAACAGGAAAGAAGGAAATACAGGGAAATGGAGTGAATGTCAGGTGGATCAGAGAGATACAGTCATGGGAGCGGGACCAGCCTAAAACAGTAAGGTCAAGTTGTTTGGACAGAAAGGCTACAGGGTGCGGTCCTGGCTCTTGTGTAAGAATTTTGACCTCACAACCCTGTACTTTGGCTGTGTGTAATGAAAAGGGTTGGGATGAGTTAGGGAGAGCCAGTATGGGGGCAGCTTCTAGGGCTGTTTTTAAGGAACAGAAAGAGGAGTGGCAAAAGGATTTAGGATCTATGAGGTCAGCTAGGTTTGCTTTAGTTAGTTTACACAATGGTTTAGTCACAATGGTAAAACTAGGTACCCAAAGGCCGAAGTACCTAACCATGCCTAGGAAGGAAAGGACTTGTTGTTTCACAGAAGGGGTTCGGGTTTTGGAGATTAGCCGGACACGATCAGCAGGGAGAGCATGTGTGGTTTTCATGAGAATTATGCTGAGATAGGTAATGGATGAGGAAGAAATTTGGGCTTGACTGCAGTAATGGGTGCTGTCCATTAAGCCTTGCAGCACTACATCACAGGTAATTTGCTGAGCCTGATGGGTGTCAGGGTCAGTCCAAGTGAAAGCAAAGAGAGGCTGGGATGAAGGGGCAAGGAATAGTAAAGAAAGCATGTTTGAAATCCAGAACAGAATACCGGGTTGTGGAGAGGTTGTGGAGGGAGGTTTTGAGGATAGGAGAGTATATGGCTTTGGCACCACGGGGTGGATAGGCAAGACAATTTGGTTGATAAGGCGCAGATCCTGAACTAACCTGTAAGGGCTTGTCCGATTTTTGGACAGGTAAAACGGGGGAATTGTAAATAGAGTTTACAGGCTTTAAAAGGCCATGCTGTAACAGGCGAGTGATAACAGGCTTTAATCCTTTTAAAGCATGCTGTGGGATGGGATATTGGCATTGAGCCAAGTAAGGGTGATTAGGTTTTAATGGGATAGTAAGGGGTGCATGATCGGTCGCCAAGGAGGGAGTAGAGGCGTCCTATATTTGTGGTTTAAGGTGGAAAGATACAAGGGGAGGATGTGAAGGAGGCTTTGAACTGGGGAAAAAGGTGGCAATGAGGTGTGGCTGTAACCCAGGAATAGTCAGGGAAGCAGATAATTTAGTTAAAATGTTTCAACCTAATAAGGGAGCTGGGCAGGTGAGGATAACTAAAAATGAGTGCATAAAAGAACGTTGTCCAAGTTGGCACCAGAGTTGGGGAGTTTTAAGAGGTTTAGCAGCCTGGCCGTCAATACCCACAACAGTTATGGAGGCAAGGGAAACAGGCCCTTGAAAAGAAGGTAATGTGGAGGTTGGGTAGCCTCCGTATTGATTAAGAAGGGGACAGACTTACCCTCCACTGTAAGAGTTACCCAAAGCGTCTGTGATGATCCTGTAGGCTTCTGAGGCGATCGGGCAGTGTCAGTCTTCAGCCGCTAAGCTGAGAAGATCTAGGAAGGAGTCAGTCAGAGCCTTGGGCCAGTTGGACAGTCCAGTTTCCAGTGGGGTCCCACACAGATGGGACACAGCTTAGGAAGAATCCCAGGCTGCGGGCATTCCTTGGCCCAGTGGCCAGATTTCCTGCCCCTGAAGCAAGCTCCTGGTGGGAGGAAGTCCTGAAGGAACGCCTGACCGCTGTGGCTTAGGCGTTTTGAAGTTTTTGTGTGCTTGAGATATGGCTGGGGTTTCTTTAACAACACAGGCAACTCTTCTCTATTATTGTACACCTTGAAGGCGAGGTTAATTAAGTTCTGTTGTGGGATTTGAGGGCCGGAATTTAATTTTTGGACCTTTTTCTAATGTCGGGAGCGGATTGGGTAATAAAATGCATATTAAGAATAAGACGGCCTTCCTCTGGGGTCTGGCTCGTGAAGCCGGTGGTTATCAGCATGAAATGGGGCTAGAGAAAAAACTTTGCCATTCATCTGGGGAGAGGGTAGAAGTTAGGATGACATTTAAGTCACTCCAGGTTAAATTGTAGGACAGAGGTAGATATCGGAATTCTTGTGTATATTTAGTGGAGTCTGATGAGAAAGAGCCTAAAAGCTGGCTGATTTGGGAAAGGTCTGATAGAGAAAAAGGCACATGTACCCAGACTATGCCTTCAGCTCCAGCCACCTCTCTAAGAGGAAATTGCTGGGCAGGTAGGGGAGGGCTAGTGGTGGAACGAAACTGTAAGCCAGACCAGGTGTGAGGAGGGGAGTTGATAGAAGGATTATAGGGTGGGGGAGCAAAGGCTGAGGAAGAATTGGGACCTGGATTGGCCTGGCGAGGAGCAGCCTGGGAGAAGGGGAGAGGTCAGATGAGTCCGTAGAAAAGAAGGATTCAAAGGACTCAGAGCTTGGGGTGGAGACTGAAGGAACAGACAGGAGAGAAAGAAGAAAGATTTGGAACAAGTCTCACTGGGAGCAGAGACTAGGGAGGGACCAATGTGTAAAAGAATGCCTGGACGTCAGGCACCTCAGACCATTTGCCCATTTTTCGACAAAAATTATCTAGGTCTCGAGGGATGGAGAAATCACAAGTGCTGTTTCCTGGCCATTTAGAACCATGGTCGAGTTTGTATTGGGGCCAGGCGGTGTTGCAGAAGAAAATAAGATGCTTAGATTTTAGGTCAGGCAAGAGTTGAAGAGGTTTTAAGATCTTGAGAACACAGGCTAAGGGAGAAGGAGGAATAGAGGGTGGAAGGTTGCCTATAGTGAAGGAGGCAAGTTTAAACAGAAGGGTAGAGACATGGAGAAGGTGGGTGGGGAGCAGCCAAAGCAGGCGTCCCCGCAATTGACTTGCCACCAAGGGAATGTGGGTGAATGATCAAGGCAGGCGTCTCCACGGAGATCAGACACCAATGGAACGTGGGTGAATAATCAGAGAGGCGTCCCCGCAATGATTAAACACCAAGGGAAGGCTGCCTTCCCGAATTCGTGACTGGCGCCGGAGTTTTGAGTCCACAGATAAAATGTGTCTCCTTTGTTTCTACCAGAAAATGAAAGGAATTGAAATTAAGAGAAGGGAGAGATTGAAGGGTGGTGCCAAGACTGAAAGGAGAAAGAGGTTGAGGGATAGTGAGAGAGGTTGGAGAAGAGAGTAAAAAGAGGCCTCTTACCCGATTTAAAATTGGTGAGATGTTCCTTGGGCTGGTTGGTCTGAGGACCCGAGGTCGTAGGTGGATCTGTTCATGGAGTGAGGGTGAGGACAGGGGACTGGTCTCCCAGAGGTGTTCCGTGGACCCGGGTCTTTGGCACCAAATGTCTCATGTGTCCATGTGAAGAGACCACGAAACAGGCTTTGTGTGAGCAACAAGGCTGTTTATTTCACCTGAGTGCAGGCGGGCTGAGTCCAAAAAGAGAGTCAGCAAAGGGTGGTGGATTATCATTAGTTCTTATAGGTTTGGGGATAGGCGGTGGAGTTAGGAGCAATGTTTGGGGGCAGGGGGTGGATCTCACAAAGTACATTCTCAAGGGTGGGAGAATTACAAAGAAGCTTCTTAAGGGTGGGGGAGATTACAAAGTACATTGATAGTTAGGTTGGGGCAGAAATAAATCACAATGGTGGAATGTCATCAGTGAAGGCTATTTTCACTTCTTTTGTGGATCTTCAGTTGCTTCAGGCCATCTGGATGTATACGTGCGGGTCACAGGGGATATGATGGCTTAGCTTGGGCTCAGAGGCCTGACACATAATGGTGTGCGCCTGTAGTCCCAGCTATTTGGGGGACTGAGGTGGACGAATTGCTTGAACCCAGGAGGTGGAGCTTGCAGTGAGCCGAGATCTCGCCACTGCACTCCAGCCTGGGTGACAAAGCGAGACTCCATCTCAAAAAAAAAAAAAAAGAAAGAAAGAAAGAAAGAGAAAAGAAATATTAAAACAATTCTTATCAAAGTGCAATAAAACTAAGAACAAAATAAAAGCTTTCCCCCCAAATCTTTTCCAAGTAGAAACTGTTAACATTTTCTATTAAACAACTCTTGGGTGAAAGGGAAAATACAAGCCAAAATCACAGAATATCTAAAAAGCAAACAAATAAACAACAACAACAAAAAGCAAGTAATGAAAACACTACGTATCAGGATATTGGATATGTTTAAAATAGAGATTATAGGAAAATTTATAGCCGTAAACACTTATATCAATAAAAAATGGATGAAAATGAGTGAATTATATTGTCAACTTTAAATAATGATATTCAGGCTGGGCATGGTGGCTTACACCTGTAATTCCAGCACTTTGGGAGGCTGAGGTGGGTGGATCACTTGAGTTCAGGAGTTTGAGACCAGCCTGGCCAATATGGTGAAACCCTGTCTCTACTAAAAACACAAAAATTAGCTAGGCATGGTGATGGGCGCCTGTAATCCCAACTACTCGGGAGGCTGAGGCAGAAGAATTGCTTGAACCTGGGAGGTGGAGGTTGCAGTAAGCACAGATCGTGCCACTGCACTCTGGCCTGGGCAATAGAGCAAGATCCTGTCTCAAAAAAAAAAAAAAAAAAGAAAGAAAGAAAGAGAGAGAGATTCAGAAAATATGATTAAGTGTAGAGGTTATCCAAGCACAAAGCTTGAGGATGGCCACTGGGAAAGCACGGACTCCAAACGAATGGAGTCAGTGGTTTTAAAATGGAGAAGTTAAAGTTTCAATTATATAGGAAGAGACAGAGACGATCCAGCAGGATTACATTTTCCATACAAGACCAGTGCACATGCGCCACAGTTACTTGATTGGTTACAGATTGCTACATTCCAATGAAGATTACTTTATTACTCTGTGAGGAGGCGTAGTGACTTGAGTCAGGGATTCTTATCTTTGGAGCTATTTGGTCTTAATTATTTACAGGAAAAAGAGAAAAAAAGGCAGAAGTTGCAATTGCATGCCTTATGACCCAGGTTGCATAGTTAAAATCCTCTCAAGGTTCAGGGTAATTTAAAGTTCCAACAGCTTTAAGTTTGAACTATTTAATTTTACAATATCAGCTTAAAAAGTAAGAAAAAGAACAACAAATGAGTCAAAAGAAAGCACAAGGAAGAAAACAATAAAAGTAAAAGCAGAAAAACAGTAAAGGTTAAGAATAGAAAACAGTGGGTCAAATTAATAAAGAAAAATTCTGGTTCTTTGAAAAAAGTAAGAAAATATGTAAACCACTAGCTAAATTAATCAAACTACAAAGAGAGAAACACATTTATACAAAATAAGACAAAGAAGAAATAGGCCGGGCGTGGTGGCTCACTCCTGTAATCTCAACACATTGGAAGGCTCAGGCAGGTGGATCACGAAGTCAAGAGATTAAGACCATCCTGACCAACATGGTGAAACCCCGTCTCTACTAAAAATACAAAAATTAGCTGGGCTTGGTGGCAGGCACCTGTAGTCCCAGCTACTTGGGAGGCTGAGGCAGGAGAATTGCTTGAACCCAGGAGGTGGAGGTTGCAGTGAGCCGAGATCGCGTCACTGCACTCCAGCCTGGGTGACACAGTGAGACTCCATCTCAAAAAAAAAAAAAAAAAAAAAAGGCCATGCTGTAACAGGCGAGTGATAACAGGCTTTAATCCTTTTAAAGCATGCTGTGGGATGGGATATTGGCATTGAGCCAAG
>NW_012114888.1:783081-788684 GCF_000951035.1 Colobus angolensis palliatus | reverse complement strand
AAAAAAAAAAAAAAATACAGACATAATGTGGAATATGAATAGGCGTGAACAGACCAAACTGTTTTGTAAATGAATAACATAAGCATTCTAAACAGAGAAGGGGGCAAAAGCCTAAGTAATTTTTGAGCCTAGTATTTTGACTGTGTACATGAAGACCAAAGAAAAACACTGCAAACAAATATTGAACTTTAATTAGTAGGTTTGTCTTTTGTTTTACAGAGATATGAGTTAGGTGTTCTGAGGCTGCTTTCAGGGTCTTGTAGTATAGAGCAAATAAGTAAATACAGTTGCCCCTCAGTGTACACAGGGGATGGGTTCCAGGACCCCCGAGTATACCAAAATCCTTGAACACTCAAGTGCCATGGTTGGCCTTGCAGAACCTATGTATACAAAAGTCAGCCCTCTGTATATGTGGGTTTTGCTTCCCACCAATCATTTATTTTTATTTTATTTTATTTTTACTTGGCAAGGTTGCAATCATCAGCACAGCAGAGAAAGGGCTGTCTGCTCCAAGAATAATTTTAAAAGTCTGCATATAAGTGGACCAATGCAGTTCAAGACTGTGTTGTTCAAGGGCCAACTATATTTTGAGGATAATTGGAATGAGATTTCTTACAGCTTGAGCAGAGCGTCACCAGTGCAGAAAGGGGAATACCAGCAGGTCCTCTATTATGTTGATTGGAATTGGAGGTATTAGTATAAACTCATGACTTTTAATATATCTATTTCTATGTATACCTATATCTTCATCTTTCTAGCTGTAGACAGAAACTTGGCACACTTCACCTTAACCCAATGGTCAAAGTGAACCTCATCATTGATGGTAAAAATGCACATTATGTGCCTGTTCCTTTGATGAACTAGGACACAACAGTCCTCCTGTGACGTTGTTGTCCAAAAGCCATAAACTGAATCTCCTCATGAGGAAACATCAGTCACACCTAAATTGAAGAACTTTCTACCAGATATCTGGCCTATCCTTTTCTTTTCTTTCTTTCTTTTTTTTTTTTTTCTTGAGAGAGGCTCAATCTGTTGCCCAGGCTGGAGTGCAATGGCGTGATCTTGGCTCACTGCAACCTGTGCCTCCCAGGTTTAAGCAATTCTCCTGCCTCGACCTCCTGAGTAGGCTGGGATTAAAGGCACCTGCCACCATGCCCAGCTAATTTTTGTATTTTAGTAGAGATGGTGTTTCGCCATGTTGGCCAGGCTAGTCTCGAAGTCCTGGCCTCAAGTGATCCGCCCGCCTCGGCCTACCAAAGTGCTGGGATTGCAGGCGTGAGCCACCACGCCTAGCCATGGCCTATCCTTTTCAAAAATATCAAGGTCACAAGAGATGAAGAAAGATGGAAGAACTATTCCCAATTAAAGGACAATAAAGAGACATGACAACCAAGAGACATGACAACCAAATGCCATGTGTGATGTTGCATCAGATTCTGAGTCAAAACAAATTATTTTTCTTTTTGCTAAAAAAGGACATTATGGGCCAGATGTGGTAGCTCATGCCTGTAATCCTAGCACTTTGGGAGGCCAAGACAGGAAGATTGCTTGGAGCCAGGAGTTTGAGACCAGTCTGAGCAACATAGTGAGACCCTTGTCTCAACAAAGAAAAAAAAATTAGTCAGGCATGGTGGTGTGTTCCTGTATTCCCAACTACTAGGGAGGCTGAGGTGGGAGGATCGCTTCAGCCCAAGAGATGGAGACTGCAGTGAGTCGTGATTGCACCTGGGTGATAAAGCGTGACCCTGTCTCCAAAAAAAAAAAAAAAAAAAACATTCATTATTGGGACAATTGCAAAATTTGAATAAGTATTTTAGATTAGAAAATAGTATTGGGCCAGGCGTGGTGGCTCAAGCCTGTAATCCCAGCACTTTGGGAGGCCGAGACGGGCGGATCACGAGGTCAGGAGATCGAGACCATCCTGGCTAACATGGTGAAACCCCGTCTCTACTAAAAAATACAAAAAGCTAGCCGGGCGAGGTGGCGGGCTACTGTAGTCCCAGCTACTCGGGAGGCTGAGGCAGGAGAATGGCGTAAACCCGGGAGGCGGAGCTTGCAGTGAGCTGAGATCTGGCCACTGCACTCCAGCCCGGGTGACAGAGCGAGACTCCGACTCAAAAAAAAAAAAGAAAAAGAAAATAGTATTATAAGGCCGAGATGGGTGGATTGCTTGAGGTCAGGAGTTTGAGGCCAGGCTGGGCAACATAATGAGACCCCATGTCTACAAAAAATAAAAAAAAAATTAAAATAGCTGGGCATGGTGGCACATGCCTGTAGTCCCAACTACTTGGGAGACTGAAGTGGGAGGATCACTTGAGCTCAGGAGGTGGAGGCTGCAGTGAGCCATGATCATGCCATTGCACTCTAGCCTGGGCAACATTGTGAGACCTTGTCTCAAAAAAAAGAAAATAGTATTGTATTAATATTAAATTTCTGATTTTAATTATTGTACTTCAGTTATATAAGAGACTGTCCTTATTCTTAGGAAATACACACTGAAGTATTTAGGAATCAAGGGGCATGATACCTGCAACTTACTCTAAAATGTAAAAAACTATATATGGGGAAAATGACAAAATGAATGTGGTAAAATATAAAACAATTGAGAAATCCAGGGAAAAGATAAATGAGAGTTATTTGGACTGTTCTTGCAACTTACTAGCTTGAAATTATTTCAATTTAAAAAGCAACAAGGAATTTTGAAAATGTTTGCAAGAACATGTAGGAGAATAACTGTTCTTTTGGAGCAGTATAAGATTTTTGAATTCACATATAAGACACCAAACAGGCCAGGTGCAGTGGCTCATGCGTGTAATCCCAGCACTTTGGGAGGCCGAGGTGGGCAGATCACTGGAGGCCAGGAGTTCGAGACCAGCCTGGCCAACAAGGTGAAACCCCGTCACTACTAAAAATAGAAAAATTAGCCAGGTGTGGTGGTGCATGCCTATAATCCCAGCTACTCAGGAGGTTGAGGCAGGAGAATCACTTGAACCTAGGAGGTGGAGGTTGCAGTGAGCCTAGATCACACCATTGTACTCCAGTCTAGGTGACAGAGTGAGATTCCGTCTCAAAAAATAAAAAGTAAAATAAACCAAAAAACCCACCAACCATAACTGAAAGAATGATATATTTGAGTAAAATAAAATAACAAATTTATGTACAATAAAGAACTCTATATTGGAGTTAAAAGACAAACGACAATGAGAAAATATTTGCTATGCCTCGGATTAGTATCCAGATTATCTATCTGTCTGTCTATCTATCTATCTATCTATCTATCTAAAAAAAAAAAAAACAAACTACAAATGACCAAAGAGAAAAATAAGCAAAGGATATGAATAGCTGAGTCACAGGAGAAAGTAACAAGCATGGGAAAACATGACCAACTGCACTAGGAATTAGGGAGAAACAAATTAAAATAACAATAGTATACCATTCACACTTATTCAGATGATTATCCAAAATTATATAATTTGGTAATACCTATTGTTGAAAGGATGAACAGGGAAGGGGATTTTCTTAATTGGTTTATCTATCTGGAGATCGTCTAGCAAAATCTAGTAAAACTGAAGGCATGCACTCAGATATGTATGTAATTCCATCTTTCAGTATGTGCCCTAGATTATTGCCAAAGGAACAGGCAGAGTTGCTCACTGCAGCACTGTTGGTAACCAGTGGAAAATTGGAAACAATTTAATTGTCATCAACAGATGAGAGCAGATAGTTAAACAATTTGTGGTATAATCATACAATGCACTTAAAATTAATAAACTCTACATGTGTTAATGTGTAGAAATCTCAATAACAGAATTTTATTATTATTATTATTATTTTCAAGACAGAATCTTGCTCTGTTGCCCAGGCTGGAGTGCAGTGGAGCAATCTCAGCTCACTGCAACCTCAGCCTCCCTGGTTTAAGCAATTCTCCTACCTCAGCCTCCCAAGTAGCTGGGATTTACAGGCATGTGCCACCACATCCAGCTAATTTTTGTATTTTTAGTAGAAATGGGGTTTCACTATGTTGGCCAGGCTGGTCTCGAACTCCTGACCTCTTGGTCCGCCTGCCTGGGCCTCCCAAAGTGCTGGGATTACAGGCATGAGCCACCGCAGTCGGCCTCAATAACAGAATCTTAGGCAAAAAAAAGCAAGTAGCAGAAATTTAGAGTGTAAAATTTATAAACACAGAAACAATAATGGATATTGTTGATGAATATAAAAGGAGATACAGTCCCTGCCCTGGAGGAATTTGGGGGCGTTTAAAGAAATGTCAAGTAAACAGGTGATTACAATGTAATAGGATGAAAGCCACGATCAGAATAGACACCAAATACAGATGGAGGTGGCAGGAAGAAGGTGAAAGAATATACTGAAGAAATGACAATACCTTCCATGCCCCACTCCCAGGCTGAATCAAGTCCTGAAAGACAAGAAGGGGTTACTTAGGTGAAAGATAGGAAGGAAGGGTGTTTCTAGGCGATAGTGTTATTTGCAAAAGCCCCGAGAGGAGAAACCGCAGAGCCTGATTTGGAAACTGCCAGTGGTTTCTCAGAGCTGGAGTCGATGGAGGAGGGGGCAAAGAAAGGGATGGAGGGCATTGGTAGGTGTCCCCTGACAAAGGGTCTTCAGACCAGGCTATAAGGAGTTTCACCGCCTTCTGAAGGCGGCGGGAAGGCTAGATTATTGAAGCAGAAGAGTAACAGTTGCATCATGAATTATAAAAACGACGGCTCTGGAGGCAAGATCAGTTAGTTTTTTTTGTGTGTTTGTTTTTCTTTTTAAAGAAGAAAACCAGACAAGAAACAATGGGATCGCAGCTGGAATAGACGAGGTAGTGACTGAGAGAGAGTATCGAGTCTAACCTTTAGGGCTTCAGGGAGGGATTAGAGGTAGGTGTCGGGAGAGGAGGTTCCTGGCTATCTTGGGGTGTACGATGGAGTGACAGGGCTTGCGTTTTGTGACACCTGACTCTGTCCCTGGCCACCCCTGATTGGACCTTACAAACGTTTAGTTTAAATACAAAAATGGGCCGGACAGGGTGGCTCATACCTGTAATCCCAGCACTTTGGGAGGCAGAGGCGGGAGGGCTGCTTGAGCCCAGGAGTTCGAGATCGGCCTGGGCAACATAGTGAGACCTTGTCTCAAAACAAAAACAAACAAACAGACAACAAATATAAAAATATCCAGAGGAAAAACTGAAGGCGGTGGTTACCATTACAACGCGTTTTCGTTAGGGATATATGTGGCTTTAGAGTCATCTTGAACGTTTTAATTACAAAATAAAAGCTGAAGTCTATGCAATATAGGAAAACATCGACTTGTGTAACATCTCAGTGAGCACACGGGCATCATATTATTTTCTGTACTTTGCTGTGTGTTTGAATCACATGGCAAAAAACTGTTGGCGACAAGAATTGGGAAAGCAAAGTACAAGAAAGGCTTTGAGTTCTATAAAGGGGTTAAACCAGAAAGCGGCGGGGGCAGGGAACAGTCAATCTTTGTGTGTGCACACTGCGTGTGCAGACAGGAGACTCCTCAGGAGACCAGGACCTGTCTGAGTGTGTGCGGGGACGAAGCGGGACGAGGGGAACTGGGGCGGGGGAGGA
>NW_012114888.1:777777-778876 GCF_000951035.1 Colobus angolensis palliatus | reverse complement strand
CCGCCCCTCCTCCCTCAGTGACGCCGCTTCCAGTCTCCAGGCAACGTGGGGGCCAAACAACCCTGCCGGGAGGCGGCCGCTGCCTGCCGGGCCCTCTCTTCTGGGACCCTAGATTTTCGGACGCTGAGCGCCATGGCCCTGCCTCTGCTGCCGGGCAACAGCTTCAACCGCAACGTGAGTAGGAAGGGCGTCCGAGGTCACAGCTCCCGGCTGGAGTCTGGGGTCCAGGCAGGGTCGTGGCGTGGCCACCTCCGCGGACTCTCCTGGAGGCCCGATGCTGCTGCCCTGGGTTGGTGGCAACTTGGACCAAACTTAATAGGCTCCTTCTCCCATCTCTCCAACTGCATCTGAATGTTTTTCCTAATTTAGAAACATATATATAGACCCCTTATAGGTGACAGGACCCTCAAAGATAACGAATAATAGTGACGATAACCATTGCGGGTTTAACGTGTGCCAGGCGCTGTGCTTTAATCACCTTATGCAGCATCCAGTGTCCCAACAGCCCTTTGAATTTGGTAGTTTTTATTCCCAGTTACTATTGAGGAAACTGAGGCACAGAGCTACATAGTCTCAGTGGTGAAGCTGGGTTTCTTTCAAGCAACCTTGTCTCCACAGCCCAGAAGCCTAATCATTATCCCCCGTATCCTGTGTGAAAAAAGATACCGTTTCAATTATCAAATCGAAGAAATTTGGCACTTATCAAGCGGGGTAGGTGGCAGATAAGAATGGCAGCCTGTAAAGTTTACTCCCAAACTTTATAGAGACAGGCACCCAAACTTGGAGGGATTTTTTTTTTTTCCTCTATTTATAATTGGGAGGTTGGGAGGGGTTCATTTCTTCTTCTTCTTCTTCTTTCTTTCTTTTTTTTTTTTTTTTTTTTTGAGACGGAGTCTCACTCTGTCGCCCAGGTTGGAGTGCAGTGGCTCGATCTCGGCTCACTGCAACCTCCGCCTCCTGGGTTCAAGCCATTCTCCTGCCTCAGCCTCCTGAGTAGCTGGGACTACAGGCGCCCAGCACCACACCCGGCTAATTTTTGTGTTTTTAGTAAAGATGGGGTTTTACTGTGTTAGCCAGGCTGGCCTCAAACTCCTGACCT
>NW_012114888.1:733111-777727 GCF_000951035.1 Colobus angolensis palliatus | reverse complement strand
TTTTTAGTAAAGATGGGGTTTTACTGTGTTAGCCAGGCTGGCCTCAAACTCCTGACCTCAAGTGATCTGCCCGCCTCGGCCTCCCAAAGTGCTGGGATTACAGGCTGAGCCACCGCGCCTGTCCTGGAGGGGTTCATTTCAAAAGAACATGAACGTATAGAACAAAGCAACACAACACAAAAAACCCTGAGCTTGAAAGAACTTTTGACAATAAATAGCACCTCATTTAAACGACAGCAGGAAAATGATTCAGGCTTTTGTTTATACTGGTTACTACTCTTCACTTGGGTCAGCCATCTGTGTCTGCAGGAAAAGCTAATTCCCAATTAGATGGGAGGGAATTAGATGGAGCCCCTCAAAGCAATTGTGTAAACCTTTGATAACTTTAGAAAGCAGGCAGCAGATTGAAGTACTTGACTTTATAGTTTCCAAACAGTGTCTGTATCTAAGTTGTTGGCCCTAAAGTACCAGTTTTCTTTGTAGCTTCAGGTCATTGAATTCTGACCCCCACACGTCAGGTCAGTCCAACTTTGAACACTGATTTGTGCATTTCTTGGTTGATGGGTAGAGGCTGGCCTTCCAGCATAGCATTGTCCTTTGGTAAGTTTAAGCCAGCCACGCAAATAAGAAAGGTCCCTGAGAGACGGGACGTGAAAACAGATTCCAGAAGTAAAGAAGCATGCTGTGTAAAAGTAATTTTGATACAAAATGAAAGTAAAGCCTACAGCTTTTTGCCCAGCAACACTCTGATTACCAATGCCTGCCTCCTGCAGAAATATCATAGCTCTCACGTGCAGTGATTAAGGATGGGAAGGAAAAATAGTGGATGGATGAGATATTTATAAATCTGCAAGGTTCTGAGTGTATTTTTGCTTTTTAAAAAACTTTTAAGATCATGAAGTACAACACATATACAGAAAGATGCACAATGGATGATCACAAAATGAACATCAAGAAATTAAATATGGGGGCTGGGCATGGTGGCTCACGCCTGTAATCCCAGCACTTTGGGAGGCAGAGGTGGGAGGATCCCTTGAGCCCAGGAGTTGGGGACCAGCCTGGGCAATCTAGTAAGAACTCGTCTCTACAAAAAATTGAAAACATTAGCCAAGCATGGTGGCACATGCCTGTAGTCCCAGCTACTCAGGAGGCTGAGGTAGGAGAATCACTTGAGCCTGGGAGGTCGAGGCTGCAGTGAGCTATGATTGCATCGCTGCACTTCAACCTGGGCAACAGAGCCAGACCCTGTCTCAATAATAAATAAATAAATAAATAAAATAAAATATTCCCTCTTCTCCAAAAATACCACCGTTGACTGGGGCTGCTAGATTTAGCAAATAAAAATACACATCTTAAATATCGCATGGAACCTGTTTATGGGAAAGGATTATTGTTTACCAAATTTAACTGAGCATCTTGTATTTTATGTAACAACTCTACCTATGAACCTTTCTGTTCATTACCCCTTCCCTGCTCTCCAAATGTAACCACTGTTCTGGCTCCTATCACTGTAATTAGGTTTTGCTTGCCTTTGAACCTTTTATCAATGGAAATGTTTGGTGTTTATTCTTTTGTGACTGGCTTTTTTAGCTTAACAGTATGTTCGTTACATTTGTCCATGTGGCTGTCTGTAGAGGTAGTTTGTACATTTTTATTACTCTGTAGTATTGCATTGTATGATTTTCACATCATTTATATATACATTTTACTCTTGATAAATATTTGGCTTGTTTGGGGTTAAGAATAGTTTTACCGTGACTATTTTTGTTCGTGTCTTTTGGTAGGATTGCTAGATCATGCAGTATTCATATGTTCAGCTTTAGTGGATGCTGTCAAAGTGATTATACTACTTAAATTCCCACCAGCATTTTATGTTCCTGTTGCTCCACATTCTAACACTTGGTATTGTTAGTCTTTTAAAATTTAGATATTTTGGTTGGTGGGTATAGCAACTCTTTGTAGTTACAATCTGTACTTCCTGATTCCTAATGAAATTGAGCATGTTTTACACATTTATTGGTCATTTGTATGACCATTTATTGGTCACTACCTTTTTTTTTTTTAGACAGAGTGTTGCTCTGTTGCCCAGGCTGGAGTGCAATGGTGCAATCTTGGCTCACTGCAACCTCCGCCTCCCAGCTTCAAGCGATTCTCCTGCCTCGGCCTCCCGAGTAGCTGGGATTACAGGCATGCACCATCACGCCTGGCTAATTTTTTTTTTTTTTAATTTTTTAGTAGAGACGCGGTTTCACCATGTTGGCCAGGCTGGTCTTGAACTTCTGACCTCAGGCAATCCGCCTGCCTCGGCCTCCCAAAGTGCTGGGATTACAGGCGTGAGCCACGGTGACTGGCTTTATTTGTATGACCATTTGTTGGTCACTACTTTTTTATGTAGCACCTACTTATCTCTTGTCTAATTTTTACTGGGTTGTTTGCCTATTTCTTAGTGATTTGTAGAACTTATATATAAATTTTGGATATTTTCTTGTCTGTGGTTGGCCTTTTCCCTCTCTTAATGATGTTTTTGATGAATAATTTTTGGAAAAGATCACTCTTTCTCCACGTCTCTGCAGAGCCACTTTGTCAAAAATCAAACATCCATCTACGTGTGGGTCTAATTCTAGACTCATGAGTGTTTAAAACATTTATTTACTTTGTGCCTGAGAACAGTGGGAGTGTGTGTGTGTGTGCGTGTGTGTATGTGCATGTGTAATAGAGAATGACAGTACCTTGGACTGTCCGTCATTCAACAAATCAGTATCTATTTATTTATTGAGTATCCTAGTATGTGCCAAAATTAGGTGACTGCATTTAAAAAATTGTTACACTAGCCTTGGTACTAAATGTACTATGTGTTTCTCACAAATTAATATTTTAAAAACTTGTACTTAGTTAAAAGATGGAATGTTCTCTGGCACAGAATGGTCAGAAAGTCAGTAAAGCCATATCTTGCCTTTTAATCTCCCCCACCCCCGCTTGCTGAATTAAATTACCAAGTGAAAACCCTTGGCCTCCTGTAGATAACATAATTACTTGGCTGTTTGGATTTAAAATTATAACACAGCTAACTTTTATTGCTTTTCCATATAAATTGAAAAGGAACTTATGTGCCCCTTACTTAGCTGCCAGTGGTCAGTCATAAGCAATAGATTGATTTCTGTCCATGGCTAGATGATATGCAACCTATATTTCTCTCTCTGAAATATAAGAAGTATTGTGCCTTCTAAAATATGAACATTTGTACCTTTGATGACATTAGAATTATTTTGATATAAGTTGAAAACCTTAGGGAAATATCACAACTAAATTCCAGATACACTGTATCTTTTTTCCAACAATTTCCATGCTGAACTTGTATTGAGCAAGAGAATCTTGGGCATATTATTAAAATTGAAAATATTAAAATTAAAAGGGACATTTCCATTCAAAGCCAAAAATCCTTTCTACAGTATTTTGGACAGATGGTTGTGTGGCCCATCTTGATCCTGAGTGTCTCTAATGAATGATGAGGAGTTCACTCTTTCTGCTTTTTTTTTTTTTTTTTTTGAGACGGAGTCTTGCTCTGTTGCCCAGGCTGGAGTGCAATGGCGCCATCTCGGCTCACTGCAACCTCTGCCTCCCAGGTTCAAGCAATTCTCTTGCCTCAGCCTCCTGAGTAGCTGGGATTACAGGCATGTGCCACCATGCCTAGCTAATTTTTGTATTTTTAGTAGAGTTGGGGTTTTACCATGTTGATCAGGCTGGTCACGAACTCCTGACCTCAGGTGATCCACCCGCCTCAGCCTCCCAAAGTGCTGGGATTACAGGCATGAACCACTGTGCCCGGCCTCTCTTTCTGCTTTTAATGAAGCTACCTTGACACCATCTTAGGAGGGTTTGTTGTAAATAGCCCATCATCTAATTTGTAGTGAAGCAAAGTCCTCCTTAAGAAGAAAGAAAACATATTTGAATTCACAGCAATAAAAAAAAAAAGGATGTAATGAATCATGACCAGCGTTTGTTTTTTTTTTTGTTTTTTTGAAAAGGGAAAAAGAAAAGAGAGTGGGATAGAATAAAGAATTAGAGTATGTTATGCTTGACAAGAGTTAAGTGTTTCATGGACTTTTTTGTCTTTCCTGTGTGTGCTTGTGTATGTATGTGAACTGGCCTGCACTGAAATATACCTGTTACTGTGGTTGTGCAATCAGTGTTTGAAAAACATTCTCATTTGAGCCACCTCCATCATTTTTTTTTTTTTTTTTTTATTGCGATAGGGTCTTGCACTTTCTCCCAGGCTGGGGTGCAGCGGCAAGATCACAGCTCACAGTTCACTGCATGCAGGCTCAACCTCCCGGGCTCAAGACATCTTCCCACCTTTGTTGCCACAGTAGCTGAGACTACAGGCATGCACCACCATACCCAGCTAATTTTTAAAATTATTATTGGTAGAGATGCGGTCTTACTCTATTGTCCAGACTGGGCAATTCTGATTTAACTTTAGATCTTCAGCTTCTTTCAAGGTCAGATCTCATCTCTCACCCTTCAAAGAGCCTTGTCAGCCTTTCTCAATATATTTTTAAAAATGTTTTGAGGTAAATTTCATGTAACATGAAATTAACCACTAACTATTTAAAATTATACAATTCAGTGGTACTTAGTACATTCACACTGTTGTGCAACAACTAACACCTCTAACTAGTTTCAAAACATTTTCATCACCTCAAATCTCAATCTTTTTACGCTGGAGAAGTCTTTGAAATGATTTTCAGGTCTTAGAGAACTCCTGCATAAAACCTATATCTATAGTCCGTGGTACATTAGCACAATCTGTGATAATAAATATATAATTATATAACAAGATGTTCAACATTATAGCTATTAGGGAAATAAAAATAAAAATCAAGATGAGATATCACTGTATACCTATTAAAATGGCTAAAATCCAAAACACAATACCAGTTGCTCACATGGATTTGAAATAACAGGAATTCTCACTCATTACTGGTGGGAATGCGAACTGGTAATTTCTCATAAAGTTAAACACCTGCCATATGGCCAGTTCCAAATTTATGTGAAATAAATAAATTCCCGTAAATAATTCTGGGTTAAACTTGAAATAAGCACACATCAATTTCATTTTCAACTGGAATGAAAATATTGTAGCAATAACAATCCAATAATTGTCTTTTTAAAGTAAAAAATGGTAGTTTTCTGTGAATCTCTTGATTTCAGCCAACTTATTTACCTTCTCTTTCCCTTTCTCACAAAGGGTATCAACCTTAAAGCAAGTGGGAATGTAATAGAGGAAGCTTCAGGTTGTTTTGTGGTAAAGTTTCCTACTTGATTTATTTTTCCTTTTTACCTTACCCAGGTAGGCCTAAAAGTTCTCTATAGTTTCTATTATAGAGGGTGCTATTGAGGAATGATATACGGTATATGGTATGGACAAGAGTGGTTTTCTTCCCTATTAAAAACTGAAAAGGACTTTTCACCAGCTTTTTTGAGGAAAAAAATACCCCCAAAACAGGTAAACTTAGCTTACCTTTCTTTCCTTTTCATACATTCAAAAAACTTTTCAGTCAGCATAATGTAAACATGTTAAATAATTCAAGATTATTTCTGTTTATATCTAAGATGGAATTTACTTTTTCAATAAGTAGGCTAAGATGATTTAATTTAAATAAAGGTTGTAAACTCATTGTAATTAATGCTGTTTTCAACATGAAAATGTATTGACAATGTTGCATAATAAAGCTACTAAAACCATATGACAAAGCATTATGAGTAAAAATATAACCTAAGATACAATTTTATACAAGACTTAAAAATTAAGTTCTTTTACTGACTGACATGATTGGGCTTAAATATAGGCAGTTACAAAACTATAATCTTGATTTCCTTATAGACCTGTATGTACGTAAGAGTCTTATTTTTTAAAAGCTAAAAATAAATAATAAAATTTACCTCTCCACTCTGAAATCTGTGTTTATATTTTACCACATGAATAATTCCGGGTCAAACTTGAAATAAGCGCACATCAATTTCATTTTCAGCCGTGATGAGAAGATTTCTGGCCTTCTTTTCGATACTTGTTAAACAAGGAAAGCTTTGCTTGCATGTATAAGAAGTTGAAAATTATAGCAAAATGGTCATTGCTTTCCTGTGAATGGCAAGATGCTTCCTTTTATGTAAATTTTGAACTGGCCATATGGTAGGTTTTGCATTCCCACCAGCAATGATTGAGAATTTCTGTTATTCCAAATCCTTGTAAGTAACTGGTATTGCCAATGTTTTGGATTTTAGCCATTTTAATAGGTGTATAGCGGTATCTCCTTTTTTTTGAGACTGAGTCTCACCTGTCACCCAGGCTAGAGTTTAGTGGTGCGATCTTGGCTCACTGCAACCCTCTGCCTCCCAGTTCAAGCTATTCTTCTGCCTCAGCCTCCTGAGTAGCTGGGATTACAGGCGTGTGCCACCACGCCTGGCTAATTTTTGTATTTTTGGTAGAGACAGGGTTTCACCATTTGGCCAGGCTGGTCTTGAACTCCCGACCTCAGGTGATCCATCTGCCTTGGCCTCCCAAAGTGCTGGGATTACAGGCCTGAGCCATCGCACCTGGCCTGACATCTCCTCTTGATTTTAATTTTTATTTCTCTAATGGCTATGACGTTGAACATCTTTTTATGTGCCTATTTCCCATCCGTATATCCCCTTTGGTGAAACGTCTGTTCGTGTCTTCTACTCGTTTTTAATTGGGGTGTTTCCTTACTGATGAGTTTTGAAAGTCATTTTTAATATATTCTGGATACAAGTTAGATGCAAGTCTATTATTGAATATATAGTCTGTAAATATTTTGTTCCAGTCTATGGCTTGAATTTTCATTCTCTTAAAGCAAGGTTAAAAAATATGTACATATATTTAAGGACAAAACATAACATGAGTTCAAAAACTATTGTTTCCAATGCAAATTAAGGATTATAGGGTTTTTGTTTAACTTCTTTGATTTTATATATTTACATGTAATATTGCTCCATAAGTACATTAGCTGAATTACTTATCCTAACATAAATAAAAATATACAATCACATAATAATTTTTAATTAATAATACCATTATTAACAATTTAAATTTTGAAAATAGTTTAAGATTTCTTTATAGCTATTTCTGTTGTGAGGGTATATCCCACCAGGAACGTATTGTCAAATTACTGGGTTTTAGTTTCATTTAAATCATTGCTGTTAGTATGGTTAAGTTACCAACTCAGTATCCAGTTAGGTTCATTTGTTTCATTGTGCTTTTGATTCTGAACTTTAAAAAAAGCATTTGTGTGGCCTCAAAGTCAAATTTGCAAAGTAAGTTACTTTCAGAGAGCTCTAGCTTTTATTTCTGTCTCTTCAATCTTATTCTCTCCCTCTCTCCATAATAACTTTTAAAAAAAACAAAAACCTTTAGTTAGTTTGGGGTTATCCTCTTTCTCCTCTTCTTTTTTTTTTTTTTTAATTTTTAAAACAGCAAATTGTTAAATATATTCACATGTTCCCCTTTTATTCAATACATGGTAACATAATCTACACAGTCTCTTGAACCTTCTTTTTTTCATTTTAACAGTATATCTTGGCGATCACTTGGTAGTGATATATAGGGCTCTTCCTCATTTCCTTTTACAGTTACATAGTACTCCATTGTGTAGACTTACAAGTTTATTCAACCCATCCCCTTTTGGTGTACAGTTACATTATTTCCAGTTGTTTGTTATTATCCAATAATGTTGCAATAAATCGCCAAACTGTGCTTCAACAGACACTATCAAAAAAGTGAAAAAGCAGCTGACAATGTGGGAGGAAATATTTATAAAGCATATTATCTGATAAGGGACTAGATTCAGAATATGTAAAGAACTCTCAAAACTCAATAATAAAAAGACAAATAGGCAAGGTGTGGTGGCTCACGCCTGTAATCCCAGCACTTTGGGAGGCTGAGGTGGGTGGATCACCTGAGGTCAGGAGTTCGACACCAGCCTGACCAATATGGAGAAACCCCGTCTCTACTAAAAATACAAAATTAGCTGGGTGTGGTGGTGCATGCCTGTAATCCCAGCTACTCAGGAGGCTGGGGCAGGAGAATCACTTGAACCTGGGAGGTGGAGGTTGCAGTGAGCCGAGATCGTGCCACTGTACTCTAGCCTGGGCAACAAGAGTGCAACTTCATCTAAAAAAAAATAATAATAATCCAGTTTTGGTGGTGTGGGATTGCTGGGCAGACAAAACAGTTGATGTCTGCTATGCCAGATCACAGGATGGTTTTGATATAATGAATTATGTTACTTTGTTCCCAGTACCTATTAAAATATCCTTGAAATTACATTATTTCAGATTGGGCCGCTTATTGAAGCTGCCATCCATACTTTGGAAATAACATATTCCATTACTATTCCTAAATGTTCATTTGAAGTTCAGAAATTAGAGTCTCTTTGCCTATGTAGGATTCAAACACCTAATTTTGGTCACTGTGCATTCTGTACTGAACTTCATAGCTCTGTCACCTAGGGTACATTTGACTATAAGTGACAGAATACCTGACTAACAGTGATTTAAGCCAAAATTAATTTTCTCATATCATAAGAAGTTTAGAGGTGTAGCATTTTCAGATTTAGGCAGTGACTGATGAATGTCATAAAGAACTCAGGCTCTTTTTATCTCTGCATTCTGCCATCATCAGAATACTGGCTTTTCTTTCTTAGGCTTGTGACCTCATAGTTGCAAAATAGTTGCCTCGGTTCCAGTCATCATAACTACATGTAACCATGTTCAAGACAAGCAGGAAGGAGAGGGAGGGGAAACAGCTCTTCTTATATGAGAAAATAAAATGTTTTCCAGGAGCCTCCCAATAGATTCCCTCCTTCCATCGTATTTGTTAAAATTGATGCACATGGCCATCCTTTGCTACAAGGAGTGCTGGGAAATTACCTTGATTTTTTTCACTATCTACTTTTGGAGGTGGGAAAGGGAAAAGAGGGTTCAATAGTGGCTGTTAATAATGGCCAACAAACTTTGTATGCCACACCAGCCACAGACAATGCCTGTGAGTCTGGTATTCTCAGACTTAGTAGTATCCCTTTCATTACAATTTCTTTGTGTTTTTAAATTATACAAGTAACACATGAGTATATCATCATTGCAAAGGATTCCAATAATACCGTTCTTTCTAAACTGTCTTCTTTTCCATAATAGAAAATAAGCCTAATACTCCGGTTAATCCAGCATGTTCACTCTCTGTCCTTTGGGTATACTTTGGACTTTTCCACTCAATTATTAGTTTGTTTGTCCCCTTGCCTGATAGCAGCATCCTCATGCCTCTTCCTCTTCCCATCTAGATCCTGACCTTCCCTCAAAACTTGGCTCTAATCCCCCCTCCTCATTAAAGCCTTCCCCAATCTTCTCAGCAGGAACCATCTGTCTACATAATCTTGCATGCTCATATTGCCCATTTACCGCCTTATTTCCTGTGTTGTGTTTTGTGTTCTTTATGTGTGATCATGGCAGTCCTCAGCTGACTAAGAAACTGTGATTGGTGGCTCTTTGGGTCATGTTCTCAGTGCCTTCCTTATACAAACCGGGTCCTTAATAGGTGATTGTCCATTGCTGCCTCTACCTGCAGCAACCATGGTTAAAACATAGACGGGAATAAACACAGTTTGGGGGAATCCTCTCTGGAATTAGTTTCCTGCTTATGTCTTCCGCTGCTGCTGTAGAACAAAATAGTTCTTATTTTAGCAATAGTGAATATAAAGGAGAAAGAAAGTCATTTGTTTTTGTGGCTTAAATAGGAGATAAGCCTCTCAGGATACATGGTTTATACACAGCAGCCAGGGCAATATGAAGATGTCCCTATCTAAATTGTGACCCCAAGCCTCTCTGTGGCCTCTTGTGCCATGCTGAGGGATATTTTTCTCTCTCTTATTGGCATCCAGTTTGGGTTTTCCTGGAAGCAGCAGATTTGTCTGTGCATATTCATCAGTCAGGACTCCTAAGGAGACCATTCTCCCCACAGTAGGATTCCAGCTGTGCTAATGGTACAGATGTAAAGGGATTTCTTAGGCCGTTTCCTGGGGGAGTTTATTCTGTTTTTACAGTTGCAGAAAGGGCAGAGCCAACTTCTTCCAGAGGGGGGATTCCCTAAAGCAAAGGGTATTGAGGGGTGGGCATTTTTATTTCCCCATTACCCAGGCCCCTGGGTGCTCAAATTCTACCTGGCAACTCCAGTGTGGCAAAGTGATCAGCTTGACCAGCTGAAGGCTGAACAAATTATTTGCTTTCCTAATGGTATGTTTGACATCCCAAAGGAGGGAATGGTCAAAACCGCTAGATCTTTTTCGGGGTGTGGGGTCGAGGGGAGTTTAGGTCAATTGCATGATTTAACTGTAATTTAGACTACCTTTTCTTCTTCACATGAATTTGGTAATTGAAACACACTGTTCTGTCAGATTCAAGCAGAGATGTTTGTTCAATCAGTTACAGGACTATTTCCATATCATTTCGGTTAGAGTTTAGTCATTTGTTGCTCAACTATGTTCAGACCTAAACTTTATAAAAGACACGTGAGTAGAGCCTCTCCTAGTGACCAAGGAAAGTGGACCTTCTCTTTTCTTTTTTTAAATTGAAAATTTAAAAAAATTTTAAATCCTTCTTTTATTGAGATAATTGTAAATTAACATGTAGATTCACTTAAGAAAGAATACAGAGAGGTCCTATTTACCCCTCACCCCATTTACCCCAATGGTAACATTTTTCTTTTCTTTTCTTTTTGTTTTTAAGATAGGGTCTTGCTCTGTCACCCAGGCTGGAGTGCAGTGGCATGATCATAGTTCACTACACCCTCGACCTCCCTGGATTAATCGATCCTCCCACCTCAGCCCCTTGAGTAGCTGGGACCACAGGTGCACACTACCACACCTGGCTAATTTTTTAAAATTATTTTTTCTAGAGTTGGAGGGTCTTGCTATGTTGCCCAGGCTGGTCTTGAACTCTTGGACTCAAGCAATTTGTCTGCCTCGGCCTCCTGAAGTTTTGAGATTACAGGTGTGAGCCACTGTGTCCAGCTCATTTTTCAAAGCTATAGTATAATATCACAATCAGTATCTTGACATTGATATACTCCACTGATCTTATTCAGATTTCCTCAGCTTTACTTGTATTCATTGGTATGTTTGTATGTGTGTATTTAGTCTATACATTTCATCACATGTGTAGGTTTTTGTGGCTACCACCACAATAAAGGTATAAAACAGTCTTATCACCATGGGGATTCCTCATGTTATCCTTTTATAACCACACCTCCCTCTCTTCCACCAACTTCCCCAACCCTACCATTCCTAACCCCTGGCAACAACGAATCTGTTTTCCATTTCTAAAATTTTGCTATTTCAAAATGTTACATAAATGGAGTCATAAAGTATGTACCGTTTGGAATTGTTTTTTTCCACTTGGTATGAGTCCCTGGGGATTTATCCAGTTGTTGTGTGTATCAACTGTTCATTCATTTTTACTACTGAGTAGTAGTTCATGTATGTATCACAATGTCTTTACATTTGCCTTTAGAAGGACATTGGGGCTATTTCTAGTTTTTAGCTATTATGAATAAAGCTGCTGTGAAGATGTATGTACAGGTTTTTGTGTGAGCATACATTTTCATTTCTCTAGGATAAGAGCCCGAGAGTGCAATTGCGTGTTATTTGATGCTTACATGTTTAATTTTACAGAAAGACTATCAAACTATTTTTGAGAGCAAATTACCATTTTACATTCCCAACAATATGAGTGATCTAGTTTCTTTGCACCCTGGTCAGCATTTAGTGTTGTCACTATTTTTATTTTAACTGTCTGATAGGTGTGTAGTGATATCTCATGGTGGGTTTAGTTGGCATTTCTCTGATGGTTAATGAATTAAATATCTTTTCATGTGCTTATTTGTCGTCTGTATATCCAGCTAAGTGAAATGTCTGTTTATGTCTTTTGCTCATTTCTAATTTGATTGTTTTTTACTAAGATTTATTTATTTATTTATTTATTTGGAGGTAGGGTCTCACTGTGTTGCCCAGGCTAGAGTACAGTGGCGTGATCTTGGCTCACTGCAACCTCTGCCTCCCAGATTCAAGTGACTCTCGTGCCTCAGCCTCCCAAATAGTTGGGATTACAAGTGTGAGCCACCGGGCCCAGCCTTGTTTTTATTTACTGTTAAGTTTTAAGAATTCTTTATGCATTCTGGATACTAGTCCTTTGAGATGTGGTTTGCACATAGTTCCTCCCAGTTTGTGGCTTATCTTTTCATCCTGTTAAAGTATCTTTTGTAGAGCCAAAGTTTCTCATTTTGATAAGGTCTAATTTATCGTTTTTTTCTTTTATGAGTTGTGCTTTTGGTGTCAAGTCTAAGGACTCACTGCCTAGCCCTACATCCTGTGATGGTTTATTTTGAGACAGGATTTTACTTTGTTGCCCAGGCTGGAGTGCAGTGGCACAATCTCAGCTCACTGCAGCCTCAGCCTCCTAGGTTCAAGCAATCCTCCTGCCTCAGCCCCCCAGTAGCTGGGACAGCAGGTGTGTACCACCATGCCAGGCTCTTTTTTTTTCTGTAGTGACAGGGTTTTACCATATTGCCCAGGCTTGTCTCAAACTCTTGAGCTCAAGAGATCCACCTGTCTCGGCCTCCCACAGTGCTAAGATTACAGGTGTGAGCCACTGTGCCTGGCCTCCTGTGTTGTTGTTGTTTTTTTAAAGGATTTATAGTTTTACATTTTATATTTAAGTCTGTGATCTGCCAGGCATGGTGGCTCATGCCTATAATCCCAGCACTTTTGGAGGCTGAGGTGGGAGGATTACTTGAGGCCAGGAGTTCAAGACCAGCCTGGGCAACATAAGGGGACTTTGACTCTACAAAAATGATAATACAAAAAATGCCCCGTGTGGTGGCGTGCAGCTGTGGTCCCAACTACTTGGGAGGCTGAGGTGGGAGGATGGCTTGGGCCTGAGAGATGGAGGCTGCAGTAAGCTGTGGTCACACTACTGTACTCCATCATGGGGGACAGTGTTTGACCCTGTCTCAAAAAAATAAAAGTATTTGATCCATTTTAAGTTAATTTTTATTTAGGGTGTGAGATTTAGGTCATGATGAACTTTTTTGGCCTATGGGTGCCCAGTTGCTCAAGCACCATCTGTTGTAAAGGATATCTATCCTTCCATGGAATTACTTTTGAATCTTTCACAAAACCATTTGAGTATATTTGTGTGGGTTGTCTTTTGAGTTGTCTGTTCTGTTCCATTGGTCGCTGTATCTATCCATCTGCCATTGCCACACGGTTTTTATTACTGTATCTGTATAGTAAACCTTAATATCAGGTTCAGTTCTTCCTCCCACTGTATTTTTCTTTGTCAAGATTGTCTTTTTTTGTTTTTCCTAATATATAAAGAAAATTACTCTTTAGATCACTTAATCTTATTCTGCTAAAAAAAATTAAAAGATAGCTTTTAGAGACTGCATACATTAGTTTGTAATGCTTTCTCCTGAAAGTAATGGAATACCTGACTAATAGAGGTTTAAACAAGCAGGGATTTATTTTTTTCACCAAGTAGGAAGTCTGGAGGTGTTTACCAGTGGAGGGTGTCCAGCTTCTTGGCCTTATGAACAAAGAATTGGACAAAATGTACAAACAAAGCAAGGAAAGAATTAAGCAACAAAAGCAGAGATTTATTAAAAATGAAAGTAAACTGTACAGTCTGGGAGCGGGGGGAGCATAGGGGCTCAAGAGCCCCTTTATAGAATTTTCTGGGGTTTAAATACCCTCTAGAGGCTTCCCATTGGTTACTTGACATAGACCCTATATAAATGAAGTAGTGGCCCAGCAATCAGTTTGACTGGTTGGGGAAAGCAACCAATCAGAGACTGAAGTGAAATTACAAAGGTTACAGCCTATGCAAGCATCTGATGGGTTGTGGAAAGCAACCAATCAGAGACTAAAGTGAAGTTACATAGTTACACTCCTATGCAAACTTTCCGCAATCAATCAGAGATACTTTTTGCTTTCTGCAGCCAATCAGATACTTTCAGTTTTCCATCTGCCATGCAGAAAAAGGTGGGGGTCGCAGGGGGATTGCAAAGGGAGTAGCCTCCCTTGGGTCCTTTTGTTACTTAGGTGTGGAAAGTTGTGGTTTTCCTTTTGATTTAGTTCTAAGAAGTCAGCGTGAATTAGCCTTAGGTTCCCTGCCTCCAGACCCTATTCTCTTGCCTCAGAGGTAGGTGGCTGCTGGCACGTGTTTAGAGGCTCAATTTTGTCTCAGCCAGCATTTCTGCAATCTTGCCCATGATCCCAAGATGGCTGCTGCAGCTCTAGGGATCATGTATACATTTCAAGGCAAGAAGAGATGAATGAGGGGAACGTGACTTGCATCTGTCCCTTGGCTCAAGGGAGCAAAAATCCTTCAGAGATTCCAAAACAGATTCCTAAAAAGAGGCTGAGGAAACAAGTGCAGTGTTTAGCTTTTTCTGGAGTTTTTAAATGGAGACTTGCAAGGGAGAAGGAATTTGGGAATGGCTGCACGAATCAGCTACAATGAGCCAGTGGTTTCAACTTACTTTGGGGAAAATCTTTAGAATTCTCTTTATGGACTGGTGCCTTAAGTTCAGTTATTTAGAGAAAAAATATCAGAGCCTTGTGAGAAAGATTCTGCAGATCTCCAGATCTTATTGATTTAAATTTTGTTTTTCACTCTACTGATTTAAATATGTTATTACATATATAAAATCAATCTTATTGTTATTTTGAGTTGATGGCTAAGAATCATGAGCACAACACTTTTTCAAGTTAGTTTTAGAAAGAGAGGAAATTAGCTTAAAAAATGTTTGAGGTTTTCTTTGGTGTGCCTTTTTAATTTGCACATTTGGGGTTAGTTTTTGAGTGATTTAGCTTAATTAATAAGTAATGATGGCTTTCACGCTCTTATAGTCTTACACTGTCAGATCCCACTATACCTGAGGCGATTTTGTTATTTTCTCTGGGAGGTTTGCAGTATCTGCTGAATGACTTTTTCTTCTCCATAAAAGTAAAGAATAAAAGAAAAGAGAAAATGAATTTTTAAAATAAATATTAGATGAAGGAGGAAAAAACCCCACACTATTCACAGAATAGGAGCAAATTAGTCCAGAACCTGATCAGACAGAAATATCTACGAATGATAGTTTTAGATAATTCTATATCAAATTTTCTATTAACCTAAAAAAAGAAAAATAAGTTTTGTTAATGTTTATTGAAATATTAAATATTAACTGTCTCCCTTCAGTTCCCAAATTTCCAGTAACTGCTGGTGACTGTAGAGGCATTTCTACAGCACTCTCTTTTAATACTTCCCCAGCTTTTAAGAGATTGAGTCTAGATCCAATTATTTGGTCTATTTCCTCCCTTCTGGGTCATGGTGGATGTTTTGGCTGTTATATTTGCCAAAAGCAAAAGTAACAATTCAACCCTGATGACTTAAACAAGGAGACATCTATTACTTTTCTCAAAAAAGCACAAAGAATATGAGGCCTAATGCTTAAGGGCTCAGGTGTTGGATTTGCATTCCTGGATTCACCACTTAATACTAGTTGAGTGACCTTGGGCAAATTACTAAAACTCTGTCTCTCAGAATCCCCATCTAGGCTGGGCACAGTAGCTCACACCTGTAATCCTAGCACTTTGGGAGGCCGAGGTGGGCAGATCGCTTGAGCTCAGGAGTTTGAGACCAGCCTGGTCAACATGGTGAAACCCTGTCTCTACAAAAAATACAGAAATTAGCCAGGCATGATGGCATGCATCTGTAGTCCCAGCTACTCAGGAGGCTGAGGTGGGAGGATTGCTTGAGCCCAGGAGGTTGAGACTGCAGTGAGCCACGATTGTGCCACTGCACTCCAGCCTGGGCTACAGAGTGAGACCCTGTCTCAAAGAAAAAAAAAAGAAAAAGTCAGACTCCTCATGTATAAAATGGGGATGACGATAGAATATACTCATAGATTTTCTCTCTGAGGATTAAAAGCATTTTTAAAAATTTGCATATCTCATTTATTAATGAGATTAACTATATTTTAGTATGTTTATTGGCTATTTCCATTTCCTTTTTTTGTGAAGTGCCTTTTCAAATCCATTGCCCATTTTTCTGTTGGGTTTTCCCTTTTGTAGTGTACATATATGTGAGATAAAGAGTGGTATTTCCATATGTGTATACAATGTGTAATGAGCAAATCAGGCATATTTATCACCTCAAATATTTATCATTTCTTTGTGTTGAGAACGTTCAAAATCCTCTCTTCTAGTTTTTTGAAAATATATAATAAATTGTAATTAAACATATTCACCCTGCAGTGCTACAGAACACCAGAATTCATTTCATCTATCTACTGTAATTTTTTATCTGTTAACCAACCTCTCCCCACCTCCTCTTCTTCCGCTTTCCAGCCTTTAATACTCCCAATGATTAAGAGAATTTAATGTGGCTGGACATGGTGGCTCACTCCTGTAATCCCAGCACCTTGGGAGGCCGAGGTGAGTAGATCACTTGAGCCCAGGAGTTCAAGACCAGTCTGGGCAACATGGTGAAATCTCATCTCTACAAAAATTACAGAAATTAGCAGGGTGTGGTAGTGTGCACCTGTAGTCCCAAGCTACTCAGGAGGCTGAGGTGGGAGGATAGCTTGAGCCCAAGAAGTCAAGGCCGCAGTGAGCTGTGATCATGCCACTGCACTCCAGCCTGGGTGACAGAGAAAGACCCTGTCTCAAAAACAAATAAATAAATAAAAATTAATGCTTCTAAAGTGCTTACAACAGTGCTACAGTTGTTAGCTATTATGGCAACAGAAATGACATTTATATTTGCTTATCTAGCTCATGGTGGTCCTAGTAAGCTGTCCCATTCTTACCAAGCAGCTCACTCTACCTGCCTTTGTCCTGTGGTTGTCAAGCATCTGGGCTTTTGAGTGTAGCCTAGAAAGAAACAAGAGACTGCTGTGCTGGGGTTCTAAAACAGAGGTTGCAAACAGATCAACAGCTCCTGATGTAGATGACTATAGCCAGCTTCTCAGTTTGGATTAACTTTACGGTTTCCGTAGAAGCCTTGATAACTAACTGATTAATCAACTTATGCATGTGATAAAATTGCCCTTCCAATATTTAGCAGCGAGGAAGGGGTGCTGATATTAGCTTTTAATTTGATATGAAGCAGAGTCTGGATTTGGCTGCTACCTTTCCAACAGTGGTAGAATGGGAATCAGGGAGTTGAGATGCCAAGGAGCACTGATCTAGGATCTAGGAATAGTTATGTTCCTAACTTTATCATTTGCTAAGACATTTGCTAATTTCCTTGAATTGAGACTGAGTACCAATTCACAGTCACTATGGCAAAGGGTAGGTTGCCATGCCATCTTAAGAGGCTATAATGGCAAATCTCAAGCTTGTGTATGTGTGTGGGGGTGTGGGGGTGTGGGGCAAACATTTTAAACAAGTGCCCTATGGACTGTTACATCATATCAAACAAATTCTCAACATGTTAGTTTCTAAGGTATAGAATTCTGAATTGAAATCTCAAGCTAATACTCTAATAGTGCAAAAATGGAGTTTTGCATGCTATGTCAATTAGAATAAAAATAGCAATTGGCATCACTGAACTTGAAAAAAGTGTGTGTGTGTTTTGTTGTTTTGAGTTTGAATGTGTGAATTCACAACTCACAAGCCAAGAGTTTTGGAGAGGTTTTAGCAATAGTTCCTTTCATGCTAAAAACATTGTTTTAAATAATTAGGTGTGGCTGATTTTATTTTATTTAGCACGAGAATTGGAAATATTTAACAAGTATCTGGCTAATACTCTTTGGGTAGCAGCAACTTGGTTGAATGAACTGCATTCTGACTTTGATATATTTTGGTTTCTCCTCAATTTTTCTAGCATTGTTGGATTTTATGGGCCCCACATGCTTCCATACAACTCTGTTGGCCTTGTTGGAGTTTAATGTTTAAAATTAAAAGGCCCTGTCATATGATATTCTTAGTTATTGTTACTATTATAGCTGGACAAAGATATGCTGGTAAGAGTTTGTAGCATTTGTGTGTGTGTGTGTGTATGTATGCGGGCGGTGCGGGGGGCAGGTGTGCAGTGGTTGCTGCCCCTCAAAGAAGCAAGCATGTAGCTACCCAATGGGTTCTTCTCACCCGCTGCCCAGATAGAGCCGATTTATCAAGACAGAGGAATTGCAATAAAGTTTCATATAATCAGAGCCAGCTAAATGGGAGACCAGAGTTTTATTACTCTCAAATCATTCTCCCTGAAAATTTTGAGACTGAGGTTTTTAAAAGACAGTTTGGCAGGCAGGGGGCCTAAGGAATGGGGAATGCTGATTGCTGGTTCAGGGATGAAATCATAGGGAATTGAAGCTGCCGTCTTGCACTGAGTCAATTCCTGGATGGGGGCCACAGACCAGATGAGCCATTTTACCTGTCTGGGTGGTGCCAACGGATCCATCAGAATACAGGGTCTGGAAATTATCTTGAATACCGGTCTTAGGTTTTATAATAGTAATGTTATCTATGGGAGCAATTGGGGAGGTTAGAAATCTTGTGGTCTCAGGCTGCGTGATTCCTAAGCCATAATTTCCAATCTTGTGGCTAATTTATTAGTTTTACAAAGGTGATCTGGTCCTCAAGCAAGGAGCAGGGGTTTGTTTCGGGGAGGCACTGTTATCATCTTTGTTTCAAATTTAAACTATAAACTCCTCCCAAAGTTAGTTCGGCCTATGTCCAGGAATGAACAAGAGCAGCTTGGAGGTTAGAAGCAGGATGGAGTTGGTTAGGTCACATTTCTTTTACTGTCATAATTTTTGCAAAGGCAGTTTCAGGCATACCTCTTTTGCCCTTGTTTTTTCCAGCCCCTTTTCTTTCTCTTGCGGTGGTAGTGACCAGGAAAGGAAGGTTAGCCTTGTGGAGGGCTCTTGAATTTCAATCCACCTCTTCAGCCTCCTTTAGAAATACTAGCCGAAATGAGCCTTATACCCCATAAGATGTTGTTTAAGTGTCTGACTTTGCTATTTAAGGCACTCTATGGATTGATTTCCACATTAACTGTTCCAAGTTCATGTCCCACTACTGTAGGAAATGCCCCTGTGTCTAACTGGGTCTAGTCCTGGTCCTTCAACATGCTTCAGCATCTTTTCTCTTACTCTGCCTAAATTCAGTGCATGGTTCAAGGTTCACTTTAAGACTCAAATTCCACATGAAGTTTTCTCTGGCATCGACCACTCCATAGTATACTTCTTTGAATTCCTATAGCCCTAATCTATATACGTAGGGTTGGCTGTTTGCTACAGTGGGTTGCCCAAAAAATAAATCTTAAAAACAGATGGTATGTTTAAGTTGAAGAACTATTGACTCATACCTATCAGACCCTGTGTTAAATGTTGAATAAGAAATATTCAACATTTAACATGTGGCCCTGCTTCCATGGAACTAAGAAAAACAGTGTTAAAAGTGACATTTGACCCAGGAATGAAGATCAGATAATTAATGTTCATGGAGCAAGTATTATGGCCAATAATTTCATAAAAATGGAGATAAATCTATAAATCTACTTGAAAAAAATATATAAGCTCTTAGGTTGGCTAGTAAGGGAGTCATACTTGGTCCCTTTTTTTTTAGATGGAGTCTTACTCTGTCACCCAGGCTGGAGTGCAGTGGCGCGATCTCGGCTTACTGCGACCTCCACCTTCCAAGTTCAAGTGATCCTCCTGCCTCAGCCTTCCAAGTAGCTGGGACTACAGGTGCATGCCACCACACCTGGCTATTTTTTACATTTTTGGCAGAGACAGGGTTTCACCATGTTGGCCAGGCTGGTCTTGAACTCCTGTACTTGGTCCCTTTTTATTGGAACTCTGACTCAGTTCTCTCTAAAAGCTAATACCAAGTCATTCTTCTTGAGAAAACAAAATAATAAATGCTAACAGGCAGGCACAGTCACAGATATTCTCTCACTTAGTCCTAACCATTGTCTCGTGAAGCAGGTATTATTATTCTCACTTCAGACATGGCAAGCCAGAGGCCTCTGGAGAAGTAAAGTGATTACTCCAACATCACATGGCCCATAGAGGCAAAGCTGGAAGGTGAATGCCAGGCTTCTGATGCCAGATCTCCTGTCCTATCCTTTATGACCCTATTACTCGCTGGTTCTGCTCTCCATTCCAAATGTTTGATTATTAGATTTAAGGGTGTCTAAGCCAGGTAACATGAACAGGGAAAGATCAGCTGACAGTATCTGATTTTTTGAAAATAATCCACAGCTTATGTTGTATTCATTCAATAGATGCTCATTGAACACCTACTATGTGCCAGGCCCTATAGTCCATACTGTCAGAAAGTACAAAGTCTGGTATAAAATGCAAGTATATAAATAGGAAACTATAGTATAATATGCTGATTACAGTGATGGCTATACAGGAATTATGGGTATAGAATGAATGAATCAAGAATAAACCCTGTGAGATTGTTTGTTTCTGTCTGTACCACTGCTGCCCTTTCAAGGAGTACATGTATTATTTTTTAAAAAACATTTTATTCTCTGTTCTAGGCACTTCGCCTGGCCCTGGTGATACAGCTGGGGGTGGGGGAGGGGAAAGGGTAAGTTCCTAAATAGTTAAAGACAGGGTAACCTTCCAGACTTTAATAGAAGATCTATGCAGGAACAGAATGTTCTGTCTCTGGCAGTCAGAGAAGACTTTAAGAGATGACATTTAGATGATCTTTTATTTATTTCTTGCATTTTTCTGAGCTTGGGTTATTTTAAGGAAATTATAAATACTAGAAACTCAAGAGTTTTGATTTGCAATACCTTACCTAGAGCTGTTCAAAGAGCCATATGGTTCACAAGCTATTTCTGTTCCCATGATTCCACTGAAACCATTCTCGTCAAGGTCACCAGCCACCTCCATGTTGCCAAATCAGGGGGTCAAGTCTCAAGCCTCGTCTTCATTTGACTTATTAGTAGCCTTTAACACAGTTAGTCATGTGTTCCTTCAAATGCTTTCTTTATGTAGTTTCCATGATACTGAACTCTCCTGGTGTTCTTCCCATCTTACCAGCTGCCCCTTTTTAGTCTTGTTTGCTAATTCTACCCCATCTCACTGATCACGTAACATTGGGATATTTTAAAGCTCAGTCTTGGACTTCTTTTCTGCACTGTCATCATTCATTCTAGCACTGTAGCCTTAAATACCATCCATCAACTGATGTATATCAAATTTTTATATCCAGCCTTGACTTTTTGCTTGAACTTCAGACTCCCATATCTACCTGCTAGTCCACATTTCTACTTGCTTGTCTGAGTGGTATCTTGAATGTAACATGTCCAAAATAGAATTCTGGACTCCTGTGCCTGCCTCCTACCTCCAGAATTCTCATTTAAGTTCTCTCCCACCATTCTGCATCCCAGCACCTAAAACTCCATTCTTCTCATTGTTCAGACCAAAATACTTGGGGTTGTTAACAACTCATTCCTTTTTCCACACCCTACATCTAATCTATTGGTAAATCCTTTTTGTTCTACCTTCAAGATATATACAGAACTTGATCACTTCCACTGTCTCTACTTCTATTACCCTGGTCTAGGCCACTATCATTTCTTGCCTGGACTATTGCAATAGTCCCAGTTCTTTGTATTGTGACCAGAGCGATCCTTTCTATGCCCTGCTCAAAACAAAATCCAGTGTTCTTTAAACCCCTAAGGCACTGGCCCCTGTTTATACTCTTAATCTCATGTCTCAAGTTAGAGGACTCTAGACCTTTCAAACATTAGAATAATGTGGTGTGCTGCAAGGTAAGGCCTCACAGGGGAGGTTGTATGACAATCCAGAGTGCAGGAGTGAATGGAGGGGAGAAGGGACTCTTGGTGACTGCAGACTACTGTTTCGTGAAACATGAAGATAGAGGATGAGAGGGAGTGAAGACAGTAATGAAAGCAAGACTAAGGGCTGAAGGAGGCTTTTCTTCCTCTAAGAGGTGAAAGACTTGAGTGTCTTTATGAGTCCGTTGAAAGGAGGTCATGGAAGGGAGAGGCTAATGCTGTTGATCACTGACTTACCAGGGACACAAGCAAGCCAGTACTGGAAGGAGAGACAGTTAGAGCCCACATGAATATGGAGATAATAAATTGACTGCAGTCACTTTTGTTTGCTTAGGTGCGTGGCTTTATCCCACCACTTCACTCTGTCTTCTGACCAGAGCCTTCTAAGTATCTTCAGTCTAACCCTTCCCAGCCCTTTTATTATGCCTGCCAGTCAATCCCAGCACCTTCTCCCTTGTTCTGCTCCAGGCTCCTGAACACTGTGGATGTGACACAGCTCCTGAGGGTCACATTGCTTCCTGGATCACTATTCTTCTCTGTCTCCTAATTCCTGCCCTCCTCCCAGGTGCTTTAAACTTATCTACTCCAGGCCAGGTGCGGTGGCTCATGCCTGTAATCCCAGCACATTGGGAGGCCAAGGTGGGTGGATCACCTGAGGCTGGGAGTTCGAGACCAACCTGGCCAACATGGTGAAACCCCGTCTCTACTAAAAATACACAAAAATTAGCCAGTTGTGGTGGTATGCACCTGTAATCCCAGCTACTTGGGAGGCTGAGGCAGGAGAATCACTTGAACCCAGGAGGCAGAGGTTGCAGTGAGCCGAGATTGCACCACTGCACTCCAGCCTGGGCAACAGAGTGAGACTCCATCTCATAAAAATACATAAATAAATAAATTAAATAAATAAATAAATAGTAAAAGAAAAACCTTATCTACTCCTGTGACATTTGTTTGATAGGGTCAGAGGCTATGAAACTTTAGAAGCATACATGCTACCTTTGGAATTTAAAAAATGTATCCAATCCATTGCCATGGATCCATGCCAACTGATCCATTATTTACTTAATATCTCTCTGTGAATTGAATCACTTTTGGAAAACTAAAACCTATTTAAAAGGGAAACTTTATATCCTTACCATAAATGAAAACCACACCATTTGATCTAAGTGGAAGGTCATGGTAAGAAAAAAAGAAAACAAAACAGTGTTTTTATATTTGATGCCTGTAAAATGTTATGAGCCTGAGGCCTGCTTTCTTTTTATAGGCAAGTATTTGGGAGTATAGTCAGTACTACCAAATTGAGACTTATCCTTGCCTTAATCAAAAGGGAGAGGATAGAGCAAGATGAACATTCTTGCATACCTGCTGAAATCGTCTCCATTACCAACTAGGGTGGCATCCCTGGAAAGAGTGAGGCCCGGGTGTTTGTGTGCAGAGACAGTTAGCTCAAGTGTTGGCATGCTGTGGCTTGCTTAATCAGTTTCAGTTTAAGATTGGTTGAAGATCTTCATGTTAAGATATGGCAGTGGCCTCTTTAAAAGTTTTTTGTGCCTGTCGCGGTGGCTTACGCCTATAATCCCAACACTTTGGGAGGCTGAGGCAGGCGGATTACTTGAGCCTGGCAGTTCGAGACCAGCCTGGCCAACATGGTGAAACCCTGTCTCTACTGAAAATACAAAAAGAGCCAGGCGTTTTGGTGGCCACTTGTAATCCCAGCTACTTGGGAGGCTGAGGCAGGAGGATGCTTGAACCTGGGAGGTGGAAGTTGCAGTGAGCTGAGATCGCGCCACTGCACTCCAGCCTGGGTGACAAGAGTGAGACTCCGTCTCAAAAACAGAGTCTTTTACCTTCAGACCTTCCCCCTTCCAACCCACCCTACCCACTCTTAGTGGATCTGTCTTCAGATTTGCTGCCTCATATTGTCCCTGTGTCCCTAGGGAAACTTTAATGGCTCCTTGTTGCCTATTTGATCCAGACACAAGGTTCAATTTTGCAACCAGTGAATCTACCACTCAAGTTTTATGGGCTTCCTATATCTGCAGCAATATGTTAGATGGTGAGGGGGCATAGAAAAAGGAAGAAATACACACCATGGTCCTAGAGTTTAAAAAATGTGTCATCTGGTTGAGGAGACAAATCAGACATGAGTATGTGCACATATTATGGTGCATGTACACGACGAAGGGCTGGTGGTCAGGGAAGGCTTCATGAATCTGCCCATCCCTGGGCTTGGTCATCATATAGCTCATTTGTGATGTGTGAATCTCATACTGGCTGTAGTTTTCTTTTTTATTGTGGTAAAATATACAAAGTATAAAAGTTACCATTTTAACCATTTAAATTATACAATTCAGTGGCATTTAGTACATTCACAATGCTGTGCAGCTGTCCCCACTATTTCAAGAAAATTTTCATCACTTCAAAGGAAACCTGTGCCCAGTAAGCAGTCACTCCCCATTCTTTCTTCCTCCCAGTCCCTGGCAACCACTAATCTGCCTTCTGTCTCTGTGAATTTGCCTATTTTGTATATTTCATATAAATGGAATCATAATATGTGGCCCTTTGTGTCTGGCTTTTTTCTCTTAGCATAACGTTTTGAAGGTTCATCCATGTGGTAGCACGTATCAGTGCTTTGTTCCCTTTGACGGCAGAATAATATTCCATTGTATGGATATACCACATTTGTTTAACCATTCATCAGCTGATAGACATTTGGGTTGTTTCCACCTTTTGGCTATGGTAAATAATGCTGCTATGAACATTTATGTGTAAGTCTCTTTCTGTGGATGTATGTTTTCAGTTCTCCTGAGAATATACCGAGGAATGCAACTGCTGGATCATATGATGATTCTATGTTTAGCTTAATGAGGAACTGCCAAACTTTTCCACAGCAGCCATACTAGTGTACATCCCCCACCAGCAAGGTGTGACAGTTCCAGTGTCTCCACATCCTCACCAACATTTATTTTCCATTTTAAAAAAATTATAGCCACCCTAGTGAATATGAAGCATTATCCCATTATATGTATGTATATATGTATGTATGTATGTATTTTTGAGACAGGGTCTCTGTCGCTTAGGCTGGAGTGCAGTGGTGCGATCATAGCTTCATACCTCACTACAGCCTCAGCCTCATGAGCACAAGCGATCCTTTCACCTCAGCCTCCCGAGTAGCTGGGACTATAGGCATGCACCGCCACGCCTGGCTAATTTTTGTATTTTATGTAGAGACAAGGTCTCACCATGTTGCTCAGGCTGCTCTCAAACTCCTGGACTCAACTGATCTGCCTGCCTAAGCCTCCCAAAGTATTGAGATTAAAGGTATGAGCCACTGTGCCTGGCTTCATTGTACTTTCGATTTACATTTCCCTAATGACTAATGGCATTGGACATATTTTCGTGTGCTTGTTGGCCATTTGTATATCTTCTTTGGAGAAATATGTATTCAAGTCCTTTTGTTACACGCCGAAAGAATGAGGGTCATGGTCAACTCAGTATACCACTGGAGGCTATATGAGTAAACAGCAAACTGTTTCTCATAAATGCAGAATGTTGGCAAACTGACAAACTGTGTCTGCCACCCAGAAGGAGTGCTGAGGGCAGTCATGCCCCAAGCGCAGTGTTTCTTGTGATTAGGTACATCTGAAGCCTGTTAGTAATAATATGAACCTGTGATCAATTAAGGAGCTGACCAATCATTACCTCCTCCCTGCTCATTCTACCCAATAAATACGAAGGGCTGTGGAAGCTCAATGGGAAGGGGGGGGTGGGGTGGCGGGGGGGGGCGCTGCCTTTGCTCACTAGAAGCAGAGAGCTCTCTTCTTCCCTGGACCCTTCCTTTAAAACAGTTTCTTTTGTCTTAAGTTTTCATTTCTATGTTTGTCCCCCTTCATTCAGTCTCGTAATGACGGTCTCAAGTAGTAACAGTAGTAACTCTTGTAATGACGGTCTCAAGTACTAACAGTAGTAACTGTCATAATGACGGTCTTAAGTAGTAACAGTAATAACTGTCATGGTGATGGTCTCAAGTAGTAACCATGGCAGTCTACCACATCCTTTGCCCAGTTTTAAATTGAATTGTTTGTGTTTCTGCTGAGTTGTAAAAATCTTTATATATTCTATATAATAGTCCCTTATATGATTTCCAAATATTTTCTGTCATTCTCTGGGTTTCTCTGTTTTTTAGAAATGACATCTCACTCTATTGCCCAGAGTAGTCTTGAACTCCTGGGCTCCAGTGATTCTCCCAGCTTAGCCTCTTAAAGTGTTGCTGGGATACAGGCTTGAGCCACCTCATCCAAACTTCATTCTATGGGTTTTTTCACTCTCTTGATAGTATCCTTTGACACACAGTTTTAATTTTGATGAAGTCCAATTTATTTTTCCTTTTGTTGCTTGTGCTTTTGGTGCCACATGTATGAAACCCATTGCCAAATCCAGAGCCATAGTGACTGGCTTCTTTTCTAGGGTTGGGAGCTATGGCTTGCCCAAGGCCATGTCCCCAAAGTCTCTCACAACTTAGCACCCAATGGATGCTCACCAGATGTTTGTAGAAGGGATGACTATGTAGTGGGATGTGAGCTGACCCTTGGTGGAGAGAGGGGTTTGTGTAGAGGTGTAGCCTGACCAGGGACATGACTTTGAATAGACGTTAAGGTACCTTGTAAGCTGTAAGATGTGGTCTGACCGAAGGGGGGGGTACACATGAACAAATTGTGGAATTCTGGGGGATAGGTAGCTGAGTGAGGCCTTCAGTGGTGGCAAGGGCTTCTTCCATGTGATTATGGAAACCTAGATCCATGGAGGAAACTTGTGAGTAGTGGAGAAAGCTCCTCGGGGAAGGAAGGCTGGCTGTGACTTCATCTTTATACCATACTCTCTAGAATAGGGCCTGGCCAGTATTAGGCCTTAGTAAATATTCCGGTGGCCTGATGAAGGAGACTTTTAAGATATTTACATGAGAGGCTTTTCATGATATAGTCCTCCTTATATATTCTACTCTAGCTCACCCTCCTTCCAAACTTGACCTTGACTTTCTTTTTTACTAGATTTGCCCCTCTCCCTAGGTGCTGTCAGCTCAGCTGCAGTACATCACTCATAACCCTGCTTGGAACATCCTTGCCTCTCCTCTCCTATCTAATTCATCTCATTCCTCCAGGCCCAAGACAGTATCCAGTTATCCACAGAACCTCAGCACTACTACTCCAGCACATCAGTGTGTGGCTCTGGTGAGCCATACACTTAGCCATACATTTACCAGAGCTTAGGGTCACATGATCTTAGGTTCAGATCTCAGGCTCCAGTAGTTACTATGTAACTTTGGGTGGGCCAGTCTCCCTCTCTCTGCCTTGGTTTCCTCATTGGAAAGATGGCAGTAATAACACTGATAAAACAGTTTTGTGATAGTGAACTGAGATCATAAATGAGATATAAAACCCTTAGTAAAGCATCCAGCTCATAGTAAGTGGTCAAAAATGGTAGCTGTACTGTTTTCTAGTTGTTTTCTGTATTTGGCTGTTCTCGTGTTGCTACAAAGAAATACGTGAGGCTGGGTAATTTATTAAAAATAAAAAGACTTAATTGGCTCATGGTTCTGCAGGCTGTACGAGAAGTGTGGTGTTGGCATCTGCTTCTGATGAGGGCCTCAGAAAGCTTCCAATCATGGTGGAGGGCAAAGGGAGAGCCAGTATATCACATGGTGAGAGTGGGAGTAAGAGAGAGAAGGGGGAGGTCCCAGACTCTTTTAAACAACCAAATCTCATGTGAACTAACTGAGCAACAACTCATTTATCACTAAGGGGATGGTGTGAAACCATTCATGAGAGATCTGCCCCCACAATCCAATTACCTCCCACCAGGCCCCACCTCCAACACTGAGAATCACATTTCAACATGAGATTTGGAGAGGACAAACATCCAAACTGTATCATTTTATGTATCTAAATCTTGCTTCCTCCACAAGATTGTGGATTTTTTTCTTCAGGGCAGGGGCTGAGTCTTATGCTTATTTTAACTCGTATATTTGGCACAAAGCTAGGACTATAGTAAGTACTTAAGAAACATTTGTTGGTTTGAGGTGACTTTATGATTACTCGGAGTTACTTGCTTTGGGAGACAGTATATCATTATTAAATTCTATATTATTCCACTATTCATTTTCTGAAATGCAACTTTTGCTTTGTTTTATGGGGATCTGGGACTGCCTTGTGGTAATCTGATTGTATGTGTGAGCGTGTGTGTGTGTGTGTGTATGTGTGAGAGAGAGAGACAGAGACAGAGAGACAGAGTGGAGGGAATGGTGGAGGTAGTGACAATTGATTCCCTAAGGGGCAGAGCCAGCTATAGCTCACCATCCTAACCACTGCATCTAGCTTTCCTCTCCCAGCCCTAGAGCTAGGCTGTTATCTGCCCAGGGCAGCTGTTATGGCCCTGACTCCCCTGAGGAGGGCTGCTCAGGCCTTCCTCATTCTTCCAGGCTGCCTTTTTCCACAAAAGGAAATGAGGTCTTTTTGACCCTATTAGACTTCTCTGCCAAGGCATCATGTTTTGCAAGAGGCTATTGCCTTGGCTATATACAGTCCTGGGCAATGTGCTAATATTAAAGAAGCAAATTCAGGATAATGAATCCCTCTGGAGAAGGGAGGCAGGGCTATGAGCTCTGAGATAAAGCTTCAGTTATCTCTGAGGTGTTTATTTTTCACGCAGGGCTATGGGGCATATGAGTGTTCATTTATTATCATGAACATTATATAATCTTGAATTTGCTGCTTATTTCTATGCATGTATTATCCATAAATATTACCATATTACCATATTTTTAGGGTATTTTCCAGCTTTATATATGTGTTGTGAAATTTTATGTGTACTTCAGCTACCTGTATTTTTTGCCTGACAGTTTTTGAGATTTGTCTGTTTTTTTGTTTGTTTGTTTTTTGAGACAGAGTTTTGATCCTGTTGCCCAGGCTGGAGTGCAATGGCATGATTTTGGCTCACAGCAACCTCTGCCTCCCAGCTTCAAATGATTCCCCTGCCTCAGCCTCCCAAGTAGCTGGGATTACAGGTGCCCACCACCATGCTCGGGAAAGTTTTAATATTTTTAGTAGAGACAGGGTTTCACCATGTTGGCCAGGCTGGTCTTGAACCCCTGACCTCAGGTGATCCTCCTGCCTCAGCCTCCCAAAGAGCTGGGATTACAGGTGTGAGCCACTGCGCCCGGCCTAGATTTGTCTGTATTGATATATGTAATAAGAGACTTTGTATTAATATTCCATTTTATGAAGAGATATATGTATCTTTTCTGCTATGGGTAGACACTTTAGTGGTTTCCTGTTTTTCACTTTTGCAAATAGTGCTATAACAAATAGTCTGATATGCAGTTCCTTGTGCCTAAGAGAAGATACTTGTGTGGGAGTGGACTGGCTAGGCCATAGGACATATATGCCTCTCTCTTTGTTCGTATTGCCACATCGCTCCTCAGAGTGATTGTCCTACTTTACCTTCCCACCAGCAGTGCACAAATGTTGATGTTGGCTATGTCCTTGCCAACCCTTGCTAGTTGTATCTGTGCTTTCTCCTTTGTCTCCAGATCACCAGAAAAGGTGGGAGATAAGGTTTTGCAATTAAAGGAGAATGTCAGCTCTGAAGAATTTCCTGTTACATTTACTTTAATGAGGAAAAGATTTTGTTCTCTGTTTTGGTGAAAATAATGTTTAGATTTCTGTGGAAAACAGTTACATACACTTTTTATTCTGAAGCAGAGCAGTTTTTTCTTTTCTTTTTTTTCTGTTCGCATTCTTGGCAAACAAGTAGGAAAGACCAATTAGGAAGCTAATGTTCTAAATATTTACTTGCAGTAATAGTCATTTTTTAATGTTTTATATAGCATGGAGCATTAGGTTTATGTTTACCGCCTTTCAATGTTTTGAATTGGTTAAAATGAATTAAGAATGTGACACAACTTTATGGATAAAGATTGACCATAATTATTTGCTACTTTATTTGCATTTTGTGAGGGAAAAATACATGGTGAGAAAATGTATTGACATTTTACAAACAGGTTAGAAAAGTCATAAAGAGTAATTTTGGCTATTTTATGTTGTTTCTTGTGTTCACAGGTGGGAAAGGAGAAGTTTCACAAATCCCAGCATTGGGGCTTTTGCAACAATGTTATGATGTTAGTGAGTGATGAAAAGCCTGGAATAGGTGGAGAACCACTTCTGGGACAAAAGATAAAGCCGAAATGTAGCATATATCCTAAAGGAGATGGAAGTGATGTACCATCATGGGTAGCCTTTGATAAACAGGTAAGTCACATGACATTGGGAGGAATGCAATCTTAGAATTTTACAGATGCTAAATAGCTTTGAGAAAGTAGGAGTCTTCAGTGTAAATGTTAAGGCTAGTTCTTTTTCTTTTAGCCTTTTCTACTTATTATTGCCTTTATTTTTAGTGTTTTATTTTTAGTGTTTCTCCCCTTGTCTTTGTTTAAATTGACAAACATAATTGTATATATTTATGGTGTACAACATGATGTTTTGAAATATGTATACACTATGGAATGGCTAAATTGAGCTAATTAATATATGCATTACCTCATGTGCTTCTCTTTGTGATGAAAACACCATCTATTGTCTTACAATTTTCAAGTGTACAATACATTGTTATTAACTATAGTCATTGTGTTATACAATAGATCTCTTAAACGTATTCCTTCTAAGTGAAATTTTGCTTCTTTTAACTAAGGTTAGTTCTTCTGAAAAGATAAATTCAAAGTATCCTAAACAAAGAAAAATTATTCTTGCTCTGCTCTTTTTTGTCAGGCACATTGGTTGCAGGATGCCAAATGTTTATCTTTCTTGGCTAATGCTTATTAACCTTTGTCTCATCTTCACTGAACAGGATAATCTGTCCTATAGACACTAAGAGTCTGGTCAGATTGTCACTTTTGGTTTTGAGTTGCCATTGACTAAATAATTGTGTTTGAGTCTGAATGTGGCTTTAAATAGGAATAGAAAAATGCCTTCTCTTCTTTTCTCCATACTAACTACTAATAAACCATAGTAATGATTCTCCATCCCTAAGGGCTAAAATGTGATATGGCAAGAAGAGTAGTGAAAGGAAGCGATGCCATTATTAGACAAGAGTTGGAATTTTTTAATGTATATGTCTATACACATACACACGCACATATGTATGGACATATTGGCAGTTAGAAAAGGGAATGTATTTGAATATTTTTTAAAAAGGCGAAGATCAAAGGAAAGAAAAGGCAACCAGCTATAGGGATATGCTGTGTTTATCAGACAGCGCTGTATCATAGCCCAATGTTCTGTTCTCCAGAAAGAACTAGTTAATTAGATTATTTTAGATCCTGTAAGTGAAAGATAGTACAGGACTAGATAAAGAATTGAAACCATAGCATGCTAAGTTTACCAGGTGGTTTTTAGCAGCTTTCAACACGGATTGATTGGCAGTACTTTGATTCTAATTAAAATGTCCTCAAATTTGGTAGAATTGACACATCCCCATGTCATCTGTGATAGGGTAGATCAATTAGAGTGCACATTTTTTTTTGAAGCCAACCGTGATCTAACAGACCACAGGGAGGCTTCTTCCCTGGGAAACCATCTCTCCTTTCAACATGGGCCAATATTCTTTTCTTTCCTTGGATTATTTTCAGTACCTGGCTCAGTGCTGGACCCAGAGCCCAAAAAGAATTCTGGACTGACTGACTTGGGTGGATTATGCATAGTTTTCTGTTACTCTCAATCTTATAGGATGTTTACTTTGCATGGGCCAAAGAAAAGATTCTGTTTTTACCTCATGTAAAAAAGAGGGTATTGACAATATTTTTAAACGAATCCACTACTGAATAAGTAACATAGGCCACAATGTATTAATATTAAACTATTCTCTTGCATTTCAAGTCAAAAAGTCATTTCATGTTTTTCTCAATATTTAATATATGCCTTTCAAGCCTATTTTGCAGGCCTTTAATTACTTATAAAGTTATGTAGAATATTTCGTGAATCTGGAATAATTTTAGCTTCAGACTACTTGAGAAAATGAAGAGCTTGCTCATTTCAGGTCTAACTAAATGCAACATAATTCCTTCAGTTATTTTGTTGGTCAGCTTCTATTAAATATTCATTGAGCTTTAAATGAGACACTAAGACTGAAATATTTACGTGCTCTGATGAGACTGTGAACTACAGACTAGATCCTGGTTAATACCCCAAGCAAATTATAAAGCGCTTTCTACAATAGCGGTTCAACAAAAACAAGTCAACACCTGTTAATCATTTTTCTTAAAAATGAGATATTTTCGGTGCACCCCGTCCCAACCGCCCGGTCCAGGCCCCTCACTCTTCCCCGCTGCACCGCCACCGTGCTCTCCGTCCGCGTCCCGCTCGCGCACATCACGGACCCGCAGCAGCTGCAGCTCTCGCGGCTGAAGGGGCTCAGCCTGGGCTACAAGGAGAACACGCCGCCGGCCCTGAGCGGGACCCGCGTCCTGGCCAGCAAGACCGCGAGGAGGATCTTCCAGGAGCCCGCGGAGCGGAAAACTAAAGCAGCCGCCTCCGGCGTGGAGGATGAGCCGCTGCTGAGAGAAAACCCCTGCCGCTTTGTCATCTTCCCCATCGAGTACCATGATATCTGGCAGATGTATAAGAAGGCGGAAGCTTCCTTCTGGACCGCCGAGGAGGTGGACCTGTCCAAGGACGTTTGGCACTGGGAATCCCTGAAGCCCGAGGAGAGAGATTTTATATCTCATATTCTGGTTTTCTTTGCAGCAAGTGATGGCATAGTAAATGAAAACTTGGTGGAGCGATTTAGCCAAGAAGTTCAGATGACAGAAGCCCGCTGTTTCTGTGGCTTCCAAATTGCCATAGAAAACATACATTCTGAAATGTATAGTTTCCGTATTGACACTTACATAAAAGATCCCAAAGAAAGGGAATTTCTCCTCAATGCCATTGAAACGATGCCTTGTGTCAAGAAGAAGGCAGATTGGGCCTTGCACTGGATTGGGGACAAAGAAGCTACCTATGGTGAACGTGTTGTAGTCTTTGCTGCAGCAGAAGGCATCTTTTCTGGTTATTTTGCATCGATATTCTGGCTCAAGAAACGAGGACTGATGCCTGGCCTCACATTTTCCAATGAACTTATTAGCAGAGATGAGGGTTTACACTGTGATTTTGCTTGCCTGATGTTCAAACACCTGGTACACAAACCACTGGAGGAGAGAGTAAGAGAAATAATTATCAATGCTGTTCGGATAGAACAGGAATTCCTCACTGAGGCCTTGCCTGTGAAGCCTATTGGGATGAATTGCACTCTAATGAAGCAATGCATTGAGTTTGTGGCAGACAGACATGCTGGAACTGGGTTTTAGCAAGGTTTTCAGAGTAGAGAACCCATTTGACTTTATGGAGAATATTTCACTGAAAGACGAACTTCTTTGAGAAGAGAGTAAGGGAGAGTATCAGAGGATGGGAGTGGTGTCAAGTCCAACAGAGAATTCTTTTACCTTGGATGCTGACTTCTAAATGAACTGAAGATGTGCCCTTATTTTGCTGATTTTTTTTCCCGTCTCATAAAAAAATCAGCTGAAGTGTTATCAACTAGCCACACCATGAATTGTCCATCATGTTCATTAACAGCATCTTTAAAACTGTGTAGCTACCTCACAAACAGTCCTGTTTATTTATAATGCTGGTAGTATCACCTTTTGCCAGCAGGCCTGCCTGGCTGTGACTTACAATAGCAGTGACAATGGCAGTCTTGGCTTTAAAGTGAGGGGTGACCCTCTAGTGAACTTGGCACAGCAGGATTAAACAATCATTTAACCAGCACAGGCAGTTGAAAGATGCAGCCTCACTGCTTCAACACAGATTTTAATGTTTACTTAAATATAAAACTGGCACTTTACAAACAAATAAACATTGTTTGTACTCACAAGGTGATAATAGCTTGATTTATTTGGTTTGGACACCAAATACAAAGCATTCTCCTGACCACTAATGGGAGCCAATTCGCAATTCACTAAGTGACTACAGTAAGTTAAACTTGTGTAGACTAAGCATGTAATTTCTAAGTTTCATTTTAGTGAATTAAAATACTTGTTAACCAACTTTAAAGTCAGTCCTGTGTATAGATAGATATTAGTCTATTGGTGCCAGATAGAAGACAGGTTGTGTTTTTATCCTGTGGCTTGGGTAGTGTCCTGGGATTCTCTGCCCCATCTGAGTAAAGTGCTGTGGGATAAAGGAATCTCTCAGGGCAAGGAGCTTCTTAAGTTAAATCACTAGAAATTTAGGCATGATCTGGGCCTTCATATGTGTGAGAAGCCATTTCATTTTATTTCTTGCTGTATTTTCCCGAACTTCTAGTTGATAAGAAAAAAATCTTGAAGAGTTTTCATATGTGGCAGCTAAGGCAGTATTGTCAAATTTCAAGTCATCCTTAAACAAAATGACCCACCTAAGATCTTGCTCCTGTTAAGTGGTGAAATCAACTAGAGGTGGTTCCTACAAGTTCTTGTTTATTCTGGTTTTGTTTGTGTGTAAGTAGGTTGTGTGAGTTAATTCATTTATATTTACTATGTCTTTTAAATCAGAAATTTTTTATTATGTATGTCCTTTTAGATTTTGCCTGTAGTTCATACTTTAAAATAATCACCCAGTGTCTTATTCTAGCGTTGTCTAAATCTGAGTATTATCTAGGGGAATCTTAAACTTCAGTAGGAAACCATGAGTTATTAATATAGTTTCCATTCAAATAGTAAGTTCAGAAGGAAACAATTTTTTTTTTTTTTTTAGACAGAGTCTTGCTCTGTCACCCAGGCTGGAGTGCAGTGGCACGATTTCGGCTCACTGCAACCTCCACCTCTTGGGTTCAAGCAATTCTCCTGTCTCAGCCTCCCGAGTAACTGGGACTGCAGGTATGCGCCACCACACCCGAGTAATTTTTGTATTTTTAGTAGAGACAGAGTTTCACCATATTGGTCAGGCTGGTCTTGAACTCCTGACCTCAGGTGATCCACCCACTTCGGCCTCCCAAAGTGTTGGGATTACAGGCGTGATAAACAAATATTCTTTATAGGGCTACTTTGAATTAATCTGCCTTTATGTTTGGGAGAAGAAAGCTGAGACATTGCATGAAAGATGATGAGAAATGAATGTTGATCTTTTGGCTCTATTTGTTAATTGTATTCACTATTTGAACATTGTCCTGTTCTATTGTTAAGTTTTCTTCATCATTTATGGTATAGTCAATTTTTAAATCTCTGTAATATGATACATTTTCCCATCTTTTAAGTTATTGCTACCTAAAGTTAATCCAGATTATATGGTCCTTATACTTGTACAACATTAAAATGGAGAAAGGCAAAAAAAAAAAAAAAAGAGATTTTCAATTTGTTGCCAGTTTTTCCAGTAGCTTTTAATCCTAGCAATATATCTAGCATTACACTCTCAAATAATACAAAGTAAAAATAAAGGCGGTTCTTTGGAAAGTGTATTAAAATTAATATTTGTAGTAGATGCTCTTTGTGCCCACCCAGATCCATGCTAGGGTGGTGCTCCCCCACCCCCAGCTGTGACAAATGCTTTGACAAACAGCTCACACCTGTAACCCTCTCTGGGGACTTGCTCTTGGCTGATGGGAGTTGCATCTCTCAGAGACACCTGGGAGGTTACACTGGCCCCTTTCCACCAAGAGGGGGCAGCTAATAACTGATTTATCAAGCGTAAAAAAAAGGTCAGCTTCCTTGCCTGAAGGAGGGATAATTCTTTGCTATGATTCAGGCTCCATAGCCCCTCGTGCATCAGGCCAAGGCTACACTTGACCTGAGAATGCATCCTTGCTTGCGCGGCTCATTTCCCTTTCCTTTGCTGCTTCCCTCGCACTCTTACAGGTTTCTCCCAAGAGTCTGCCCTTAATAAATCACATGCACTAAAATCCCTGTTTTCAGGCTCTGCCTCTATGGAACCCAACCTAAGACAACATTCCAGGTTTTAATCCGTAATTCTGAAAGCAACGACCAAAATGCCTTGCTCAAGTAGACTATCACATTACAAGCAGAGAAAATGCCATTTGCAATCACCAAAAGGAGCCAGTATTTGTTATCCCGCATGGCCCCTGTGGCAGACACTTCTAGCTGTTTATCCTTTGTGCATTCTACCCTTCCTTCTTATGGGCAGAACACTTTTATGCAGGCTGGAATTGTGCCCACTTAAACGTGTTACCTCCCCAGGCTCCTTGCAGCTAGGGCTGGCCGCATGACTCACTCTTGGCCAATGATATATGCATTAAGGTTTATTGGGTGGGGCTCCCGGGAAAGTTACTATTTTTCTAATGAAAACAGGCTCAGCGGGTATGATTTCCTTGCCTTTTGCCCTCCTTTTGTTTTTCCTGTCTGGAACTAGTGTTACCGAACCAAACTGGGTCCATTTACCTGCATGCAAGGGAAAGCCAAACGTCAAAACACTAGGTTTTTTCAGCAAGAAAGGTTTATTGAGTTGATTGGCAAGGAGACAGGAGGAAACACTCAAACCTGTCTCCTGGAGCTGGGGGCTGGGTCAGGTTTTATAAGCATAGTGTAATGAGGTGTGATCTGATTGCATCTTGCAATGAGGTGATGCTGGGAGGCATAATCTAACTGGATCCTGCTATGGGGTGACACCAGAGCGTGATCTCTTTGGTTCCTGGATCCTGCCATATGGGGTCCATTTCTTCATTCAGTCCCTGTTCCTTGGTCCAAGCCCTTAGATTTCACCTGTGCACACTTGGTTCAACTGGTCATGCTCGGGTTGTATGACCTTCGACCCTGGGGTCCACGGCAACTGAAAAACAACTCACGATTTTGTTATATAAAAGTTGAACTAGATTAGTCTGGTGCGGTTACACTAGGACATAATTCCTAGGGCACAGCAGCTATCTTGTGAGCATGACAGACATAAAGGAAACGTAGCTCCTTGTTGGCATCATGGAGCCACTGTTTAAGGCCGAGGCTGCCTCTCTTCGGACTTGTAGTTATATGAGAAAAATCAAGCCATATTTCAGAGATTCTCAACCTAGCAAGGTATTTGGAAATATGTGGAGGTGTTTTGGGTTGTCACAATGATCAGGAGCAGGGCCGAACTAGGGTAAGGCAAGTGAGGCACTTGCCTTCGGTGCAATATTTAAGGGGTACCCCCAAACTCAGCAATTAAGCTAGGTAATATTTTATTATTATCTAGTTATTATTAAGCTAGTATAATGTTTTAAAAAAATCAAATTAATGCCAGAAATTCATGATGAACAAAATGCCAACATTTTAAATAAAGACAAGATCAGTAACTGTGCCATGGAAGTTATATTGGAGCCTGAGGCAAAAGGAAAAATCAGTAACACTGATCCAATCTTTATTAAAAATTTGGCATTTTGATATTTTGTTCCTCCTGGATATTTTGCATTAATTTTGTTTTATTTTATTTTATTTATTTTTTTTTGAGGTGGAATCTCGCTCTGTTGCCCAGGCTGGAGTGCAGTGGCACAATCTTGGTTCACTGTAACCTCCGCCTCCCAGGTTCAAGTGATTCTCCTGTCTCAGCCTCCCAAGTAGCTGGGACTTCAGGCGCCCACCACCACACCCAGCTAATTTTTGTATTTTTAGTAGAGAGGGAGTTTCGCTATGTTGGCCAGGCTGGTCTTGAACTCCTGACCTCAGGTAATCCACCCCCCCCAGCCTCCCAAAGTGCTGGGATTACATTAATTTTCCTGGCTTGCATTAATTTTGATGTTTTAAATCGCCTCACCCTAGGGCCAGTCCTGACCAGGAGGTGCTGCTACCATTGAGTATCCAGGGGCCAAGTGTATATTTTATATCCTGCAGTGTGGGGAAGGCAACCCTACATTGGGGAAGAATTGTTCTACCTCAAATGCCAATACTGTTTCCATTGAGAAACACAGTGTGTGTACTACTTGCTTAAAACCCCTAGCATTGGGAGAATTTCTAAAAGCAGGCAAGAGAATTTTGCTTAATACTGCATCGACCCTTCAAAGACTTAGTTTATTTCATTGAATTCATTTAAATAAAAGCAGACTGTGGTGGGACCAAGACAAAAACAAGACTACTCCATAGTCATAACTGTCTGAACACAGAACACGAACACCGTCCAAGTCACAAAATGTATCACTCACACCAGTTATTTCCAGTCATCATCCCAGTACCTCCATGAGTAAGAAGCAAATGTAGATGGTTGTCCTCACCATATAAATGAAGAATCATTCTCAAGGAGAAATGGAGCAGGAACCAGAGTCTGAGACTGGGTGTTGGTGGCACTGATTCTGGTTCTGGTCCCGCCATTAACTATACGTGTGATTGTGCCTTAGTCACTTTACCTCTCCGAGCCTCAGTTTCCTTAACTATAATGCAGGACTTGGCTAGCTGATCTGTAAGGCCCTTTTACCTCTGGCAATTTATGTCTAAGACTTGACTAAAGTCAAATTCAGCTTATTTATCCTAGAACTGAGCCCAGACCCTGGATCTCATGGCTTAGGACTCTCTAATTACATCAGGCACCCACTACTTCATTATTAATTGAAATTTGGCATTTAGCAGTTTGTGCTACACTGTGGTGGCTGTATAAGAGCTATAGTTAGCTGCTTTTATAAAATGTTGGAATATTTAGAACTGTACAAATGACTGAATGTTTTTATATGACTTTCGTCTGGATGTTAAGCCCCATTTACATAGACTCTACAATTTTGCTCTCATTTTTCATTTGTCAACAGCTCCTAGTTAGCCTAATTTGTTTGCTATTTCACAAATGACTCAATTATAGTAAGTGGCAAGATAAAAGTTGATCTATGGGATATGCATACATTTAAAAATATTATTTCTTTTTTTCCATCTATTGTAAACATAATGATTATAATCAAAACTACTGACCGCACAATTGGAATTTTAATCACTTACATTAATTGACATCAAGTTTGTAATGAGCTGATTATTTATGTAACCCTGTGTGACTCTATGATTTGAACAATATGAAAATAGATTTTTAAAATATAATTTGGTCCCTTGGGTCATCTTGATTTTTTTTTTTTGGATTAAACAAGTTAGTTTATTATTCATTTGCAGCAAGGGAAAAAACACACCCTAAGCAACTGTGGGATGTCTAATGAAGCAGGTGTTAGAAAAGGCTTATTATAGGATTTGGGCTTGTGTTAAGTAATTGTGGGGAGTGATTAAGGAAGCAGGGCTTTGCTCTGGATTGGGTGCTATCAGGAAGCAGGGGTACTTCTACGACTGGGTATCTTAATAAATCTCATTATAGAGAGAACAGACTAGAGTGAGTCTATACCTATAATTGGGAGAGAAGCAGCTGTCACTTCTGTGAGCCAGGAGAGGGGGGTGTTTGGCATTTTGTGGCTGGACAAGGTTCATTTTCTGTCTGTGTTTAGATGTGACTATGGAGTGGTCTTGGTTTTGTCTTGATCCATCACGGTCACAGAGTGGCCTTGTCTGATGTTGGTGGTCTCTGAAATTATTCTTGTTCAGCAGGAGAACACCAAGGCCTAGCTGTGGGTGCCAGGCCAGCTTGTAGCAGCACCAAGACCAGCTGATAGTATAGGCCAGCTCCTGGATGTCAGGGGCTACTTTTCTCTTTCTTACCCAATACTAGCTAGAATTTTTAATTTTCCTGCAGGGAGATTAAAGAATGATCAGGTACATTACAATTTCACTTGGTTAACAAAGAATAATACGTAAATACAGATTCTTGAAGTTTTGCCTAAAGCCAGTTAGGAATGTCATAAAATATAATCAGTATATATAAAAATAAAATATAATTAAGCTTTTAAAAAAACTGGAAAATGCATTTAAACCTTTAAACCATACCTGAAATTTCAAATGGAAATCTTTCCATAGGTTTATATAATTTTTAGATTATCTGACTCCTGCTATTACCATGTCATAAAAGATACCAACATGTATAATTATAAGACAATGTAATTGTAGTACATTGCCATTTTAGTCCCATGTTTTACATCACAATTACACAGATCTTCAGCTATTCAGTTTTAGAGAAGAAATAAAAAATCTTGCCTGAAATCAACCATGTCATGCCCCAAATTCTCAACTATGCATTCTGCATTTGTCACTAAGAATAAAACACTTAGTCTTTAAATTTATATTAAAGTGATAAAGTTTCCAAATTCATTGTATTATGTGGGTTTCTTTAATCTTCTTTTGAAATTCAAAAGGCACTTAATAAAAATAATCCCCAAGTCTGGAATAAATGTTTTTGGAATAAAAAGAATGAGAATCATAAATGAGCCTTTTACTAAAGAAGACAGTTCTTCTTCCCTGCTTTTCTAAAACCTAGAATGTAGCTATCTGACAACATTTTAAGGCCCTTCCCTCAGGTCAAAACTTTTTATCAGTAACTAGGCCTGTGGCTTATTCTGATTAGTCCAAAGTTAAAATTGTCTTTTTGAACTTAAACTTTTGTAGATACCACTACATCCCCATTAGAATGGCTATAACTTTAAGACTCTTACCACTCACTAAGTGTTGGTGAGCATGTGGAGAAACTAGAACCTTCATACATTCCTGCTAGGAATGTAAAATGGTGCTGCCATTTTGAAAGACAGTTTGACAGTTTCTTAAACATATACTTGCTGCATGACCCAGTAATTCTACTCCTACGTATCCATCTAAAAGAAATTAAAACATGTTCACACAAAATCTTGTGTGTGAATGTTTATAGCATCATTATTCATAGTAGCCCCAAAACAGGGAACAACCCAAATGTCCCTTAAGTAATAATGGATAAACAAAATATGGTATATCCACATAATGAAAACTATTCAGCAACAAAGAAACCTAATGATATATGTTACAACATGGGCGAACCTCAAAAACATTACACTAAGTAAAAGAAACCAGATACAGAAGACTTCCTATTATATGATTCCATATATATAAAATCCTAGAAAAGGCAAATACATAGGAGAAAGCAGATCAGCAGTTGACTGGGGCTGATAGTGGGAGAGGGGACTTTTGTGGGGGGGTGATAGAAATGTTCTAAATTGGATTGTGGTGATGATTACACAGCTCTGTAAATTTACAAAAAACCGTTGAACTGTATGCTTAAAAGTAGTAAATTTTATGGTGTATAAATTACAGCTTAAAATATTAGTTTGTTTGGGTTGCCATTGTAACTGCCCAACTGGTTCACCATGCCTGCTGCCTAGACAGAGCTGATTTATCAAGATAGGGGAATTGCAATAGAGAAAGAGTTATTCACACAGAGCTGGCTGTTCGGGAGACCAGAATTTTAATATTACTCAAATCAGTCTCCCACAAAACTCAGGAATCGAGATTTTTAAGTATAATTTGGTCAGGGTGGAGCGGGGAGGGGGTGGGTTGGAAAGTGGGGAGTGCTGATTGGTCAGATTGGAAATCATAGGGAGTTGAAGCTGTCCTCTTGCACTGAGTTGTTCCTGGGTGGGGGCCACAAGACCAGATGAGCCAGTTTATCAGTCTGGGTGGTGCCAATGATCCATCGAAAACAGGGTCTGCAAAGTATCTCAAGCACTGATGTTAGGTTTTTTTTTTTTGACAGAGTCTCACTCTATCGCCCATGCTGGAGGGCAGTGGCGCGATCTCAGCTCACTGCAATCTCCAACTCCCAGGTTCAAGCGATTCTCCTGCCTCAACCTCCCAAGTAGCTGGGACTACAGGCATGTGCCACCACACCCGGCTAATTTTGTGTATTTTCAGTATAGACGGGGTTTCACTGTGTTGGCCAGGATGGTCTCGATCTCCTGACCTTGTGATCCACTTGCCTCAGCCTCCCAAAGTGCTGGGATTATAGGTGTGAGCCACCGCACCTGGTGATGTTAGGTTTTATAGTAATGATCTTATTTATCCCCAGGAGCAATTTGGGGAGGTTTAGAATCTTGCCGCCTCCAGCTATGTGACTCGTAAACCATAATTTATAATCTTGTGGCTAATTTGTTAGTTCTTCAAAGGCAGTCTAGTCCCTAGGCAGGAAAGGAGTTGTTTTGGGAAAGGGCTAGTATGTCTTTGTTTCAAAGCTAAACTATACACTAAGTTTCTCCTGAAGTTAGTTCAACCTATACCTCAGATTGAACAAGGACAGCTTGGAGGTTAGAAGCAAGATAGAGTTGGTTAGGTCAGAGCTCTCTCACTGTAATAATTTTCTCAATTATGATTTTTGTAAAGGCGGTTTCACCATAACAAAATACTACAGACTGGATGGCTTAAACAGAAATTTGTTTTCTCACAGTTCTGGAGGCTGGAAGTCCAAGGTCAAGGTGCTGGTAGGGTTGGTTTCTCCTGAGACCTCTCTCCTTGTCTTACAGATGACTACCCTCTTGCTGCCCTCATCCTCTGTGCACACTATTTATAGTTATTTTGAACATAAAATCCTTGTCATTTGTAAGATTTTAGTTCACAAATTAGGAAGAAACTGATAGTTACTATTTGACTTGTTGACTTAAATTTTAGGCTGATTTATATTTTGTTCTGAATTTTTAATCAATAGAAGTCATGGTTATTTATGTATTTTCCCCCTCTGAATTCAAACCAGCTGCTTATTTGAAATATCAAAATTCAAATTTAAAATATTAAAAAAAAAATTCTTTACCTTCCTTGATTTTGCATTTGCAGGACTCTGCCCTATGGTAAACTCACTTTTTGTAACACTGATGGTGGGTGATAGCACAAATGCCATAGACCATATAATCTAGCTGTATTCTTAATACAATTTTTTTGGAGTAATTTTGGACTCACAAAAAATCACAAAAATAGTACAGAGAGTTCCTGAATACCCTTTTCACAGCTTTCCCCGATGATAACATCTTATATAACCATAATGCCTTATCAAAACCAGGATTTTACCTTCTGCAGCATGGTAAAACAAGAACAAAAATGCAGGAAATCAGCATTGGCATTGTGAACCCCAAAGTATCTGAGATGGGTCTCAATCAATTTAGAAAGTTTTTTTGCCAAGGTTAAGGATGTGCCTGTGACACAGCCTGAGGAGGTCCTGATGACATGTGCCCAAGGTGGTCGGGGTACAGCTTGCTTTCATACATTTTAGTGAGACATAATACATCAATCAATATATGTAAGATATACATTGGTTTGATCTGGAAAGGCAGGCCAACACAAAGCTGGGGAGAGGCTTCCAAGTCATAGGCAGATCGAAAGATTTTCTGATTTGCAATTGGTTGAAGGAGCTATTATCAATATAAAGGAATGTCTGAGTTATGATAAGGGCTTGTGGAGACCAAGGTTTTATCATGCAGATGAAGCCTCCAGGAAGCAGGCTTCAGACAGAATAGACTGTAAATGTTTCTTATCAGACTTAAGGTCTGCGTTGATGATAATGCTGGTCAATTTTTCCTGAATTCCAAAAGGGATGTGGGTATAATAAGGAATGTCTGGCTCCGCCTTCCCAACATGGCCTGAAACTAGTTTTTCAGGCTAACTTTGGAATATCCTTGGCCTAGAGGAGGGATCTGTTCAGATGGCTGGGGGGCTTAGAATTTTATTTTTGGTTTACAGTATAATACTATTAACTAAACTGCAAACCTTATTTGGAGTTCACCAGTTTTTACATGCACTAACTTTTCCCCCCTTAGTTTAATAGTTCTATGGCATCTTATCCCATATATAGATTCATGTAACCACCATCATGTTCAGGATACAGAATAACTGTATTCTTTAGGATTTTGCTGTTTGAGTCCTCATTTATTGAGGTAAACTTCATTTTAATTCTTAAAATCAACTTTATTGAGGTATAATTTATATGTAATAAATGAGTCTTTTTTTTTTTTTTTTTTTTTTGAGACAGAGTCTTGCTCTGCTGCCCAGGCTGGAGTGCAATGGCATGGTCTCTGCTCACTGCAACCTCTGCCTCCTGGGTTCCTGTGATTCTCCTGCCTCAACCTCCCAAGTAGTTGAGATTACAGGTGCCCGCCAGCACTCCTGGCTAATTTTTGTATTTTTAGTAGAGACGGGGTTTCACCATGTTGGCCAGGCTGGTCTTGAACTGCTGACCTCGTGATCTGCCCACCTCAGCCTCCCAAAGCACTGGGATTACAGGCATGATCCACCATGTCTGGCCAAAATGAGCCTATTTTAAGTATCCAATCCATTAGTTGTGACAAATGTATGCATCTGTGTAACCACCACCCCAGACACCATCTAGAATGTCTCTGTTGCCTCAGGAGGTTCCCTTATTCCCCCATTTTGTTTAGCCCTTTCCCACTGTTCTGACTTCTATCACCATGGCTTAGTCTTTCATGTTCTTGGATTTCAGATAAACGGAATCTTATGGTGCGTCTGCCCTGGAGTCTAGCTTACTGTTTGAGATTTAAGATTTGAGGCATAGCTTTGACAATGTGTATATAAACAAAGTGTAGCAAATTCATGTAATAATCTACTATAACAGATTTCTGGGCATTTTACAGTCCTTCTTAGTCCTCTGGTTTTATATCCCTTTACTTTAAAACATTCTGGTTCCATTTTTTCAAATTACTCTCTAACCTCCTTCAGAGGTTTTAAAATACTTTAAGATGTTAATAACGCCACATTATTCAAAGGTATGAAGAAATGCTTATCTCCATTCTTTTTTCAATGTTGTCCCATTTCCTTTTCTTTTATTCTCTTTCAATTTTCTTGTCCCTTCCCCTTCTTTTTTTTTTTTTTTTTTT
>NW_012114888.1:729542-732940 GCF_000951035.1 Colobus angolensis palliatus | reverse complement strand
TGCTCTTTTTTTTTTTTTTTTGAGATGGAGTCTCGCTCTGTCACCCAGGCTGGAGTGCAGTGGCGTGATCTCAGCTCACTGCAACCTCCACCTCTTGGCTTCAAGTGATTCTTCTGCCTCAGCCTCCTGAGTAGCTGGGATTACAGGTGCGCGCCACCACGCCCAGTTAATTTTTGTATTTTTTTTTTTAGTAGAGATGGGGTTTCACCATGTTGGTCAGGCTGGTCTGGAACTCCTGACCTCGTGATCCACCTGCCTCAGCCTCCCGAAGTGCTGGGATTACAGGCAAGAGCCACCGTGCCCAGCCCATCATTGATATTATCACTAGGGCCTTTCCCCTTCCCCTTTCCCCTAGGGCTGGACCCAGGGTATATATGTCTCTCCAAATGGAGTGTTGTTTGAAATTAACTCTGTGTGCAGTGTCTAGGGTATTCTTTGGAAACATGGCCTGCCTGCAATACCTCTTTAATGAGAAGCTGTTGGGTATAGTAGAAAAAACAAGGCTTTTCAGTTAGACTGAGAGTTAGAACCTGGATTTACCATCTATTACCTATTTCATCCTGGCCATGTTTTTAACCTCTCTTAGCCTGAGTTCTCTCATCTGTCAAGTGGGAATAACAAAACCCACCTTAGAGTTTCTGTGAGCATCAAACGGGTAATGCATGTCAAATGCCCAGGTCATAGTAGTCACGAAGAATTATTTCCTTACATAGGGTGGGGAGAGCAGTTTTCCTAGGGGAAGTGAAGCATAAGCTGGGACTATCCCAGTGCTCATTTGTGCTACAGGATTCTTGCATTTTTCTTTGGGATAAATTCTGGGATTTTCTAGAAGAATAAGTTTGGAGATGCTACCACTGAGACCAGTGAGTTCTAAAAAGCAGCTATTAAGCTATCAATGTATTGCTCTTTCCAAATGTCCTGTGTACCATTTATGTTGAAATTAGGGTAGTTCATAAAATCATATATTGTTTAAACAAAAGATTTTGTCATGTCTCTTCTATTTTAGCAAATTTACTTGATGGTCTTTTAGGAGGAAAGGTGATAAATAACTATCTTTTAAATTATTTTTTCATTATTCTGAACTAATAGCCGTCAGTAATAGGCTGCTACAATTGTATTTACATGCCTATTATTCATAACTGTACTCATAGATTTTATACCATGATCCTCTAGGTTCTAGAAATTTCATGCAGGTCCTTTTATGTTTAATTGAAATTCTACTTCCTTTGCAGTCTACCATGTTCCCCCCCTTTTTTTGGCTTAAAATATGAAATATGTTTTGCATGCATTTTACTATTTCTCTTTGATTCTACTTGTTGATATTTTTCATTCAGAATTTCAAAGCATTTATTTTTGTATTTATATTTGCATATCAAAATATTATATTTTAATAGTTTTACATATTAAAACTATTTTTAATTCTGGTCTACTTGGGTTTTATAGTCAGCTTTATGAATTGAAGCTTTGGTTCTTATGGGTAGGTAAAGGAGATAATGTTATTGTGTGTTCCCAGCTTTCTCCTTTTCCACATACCCTGCCTGCTGAACAAAAATTTGTCTTTGCTCACTCCACTTTTTTCCTCCTCCATGCTCTAAGGATTCTTCTAACTTTTTCAGTTGTTCCTATGCTTTGTGGGATATAGGAAAGGAAGAAGGGGATAGGAGGGAGAGAGAGTGTGAGCGGGAGAGCACTGATGGTGATGAAATGTGAGACTTGTGAGAATTGAAAAAGAGAGAAAAGGCTTTTTTGGGGGGGAAGTGTATATGTGGAGCATAAATTGGATCACCTTTAGATTTTCCTTGGAGGTCTAAGTGAAGATGAAACAGGATTTTCAATTGCTATTAGTTGTTGGGCCTTTTCTTTGAATATACTACCATGCTGAGACTAAGCCACACTGGCTTATTATTTGAGTTACTTCTAAATGTGAACTTACTAAATTATATATTTTTGTGTATGCTTACACAAATAAGAGAAATGCTATTACCCACCCCACTCCCAACACCGATCAGTTGACCTAAGTCCTCTCATTTCCCTCTGAAATCTCCCTTTCATCAGTCTCCTTCTTTCCATGGCCACTGCTGCCATCCTAGTTTATCTTTCACCTGGAGAGTAGCCTCCATTGAAGGCATCCCTGCCTTCAGTATAATTCCCTTTCTCAACTGCCCACTCTGCTACAGAGTTAACTTTCTAAAATGTTTAGACTCCTTTGACCTCCTTTTCATGGCTTAGGGACCACCTATATTTTGGCTCTTGTACCTTTGTAGTCTCATCTCCTTTGCTCCCCCATCACCACTCAACCCTTAGCAACACAAAATGACTTGCAGTATCCCACATACCGAACACTCCTATGCTCCCATAACTTTGCACATGCTGTTCCCCTTTTCAGAGAATGCCCTTCCCCTCTTGTCCACTTCTACCATCTTTCAGCCCATTGAAGACCCATTTCAGATGTTACCTCCACCATGATGCCTTCTGCTTAATACTTTCAGGTGGTTGGCAATTTCCTCTCCTTTTGGAGCATTTTCATAAATGCTTATTAGTCTTCTCTGTGTCCTCCACTGAGCAGGAGTGAGTGGAGATTTTGTGGCAGTTCAGGGCATAGTGGTTAAGTTTGTGGCCTCTGAGGCTAGGCAACTTGAGTTCCCAGCTGTCTCATTCTTTTACTTTGAGACGGTGCATAGATTACCTAACCTCCCAAATCTTGACTTCTATAAAATGAGAATCACAGTATTACCTACTTTATTGGTGTTTTGTGAGGAGTAAATGAGATACAGTATAAAAGTACTTAATACAATGTCTGACCCATTATAAGTACTTAATCAGTGTTGGCTATTTTATTTAGCTTTGAATTCTCAGGCCTTAGCACAACACCTGACACATGGAAGACAACTTGGCAATATATACAGAGCTGCAATATTATTAAGTCTTTCCTAATGGCTTTTAGCTTTTATCTCCAATGCATTATCATTATTTGGAGGTACCATACTCTGTTTTACCATACTCTATTTTACATATAGTTTTATTCCCCTTACTTGAGTGTGTACCCTTTGTAACTGGAGAGATTGTCTTATTGAGTGTTGTATCCACTGCACGGAGCTTTGAACTTAGCAGGTATTCTGTGGCTGGTTGGTTTGTATTATTTTCCATTAGTAAGGGAGGCTTTCAGTATGAAATATCCATTTTGTGACTTTGGTTGTTGATGCACTTGTGGGAAATAAATAACATACTTTGGGATCATTAAAATCATCCAATGTACGGGGAGGTCCAATTCATTGGGTAATTATTAGAATTATAGAACAAATTCTTTGGATTGGAGGAGAACATAAAGGGCATCATATCCAAGCATCTTTCTTCTGATCTTTTGCATGGAATCCAGCCTTTTAAAAATACATAATATC
>NW_012114888.1:711815-729127 GCF_000951035.1 Colobus angolensis palliatus | reverse complement strand
ACACACACACACACACACACACACACACACACACACATACACATTGAGTATAACAAATCTGAAAACTTTTTGAGTGCTGACATGATGCCACAAGTGGAAAATTCCACACCTGCCCTCATGTGATGGGTCACAGTCAAAACACAAGTGCACAACACAGTTTATTCAGCATCCTAAGGGAAGAAAAAGCCCTCCCAACCCCCTTCACCTACAATATAGATTCTTTGCACATGCCCAGATTCCCCCAAACAAGCATGCCTACAAAGTGTAATAAAAAGGCCCATGTGCAGGCTGGATATGCCAATGGCACATTCCCCACAATGCCCCGTGTAGGACCAAGACCTTCGTGCATTACTCATTGTGTATTTTTGCTTATTCTCTGCTCTGTAGTGTAAAGATATTGTTGAAAATGTCAAATAGGTCTGAAGATAGCCTTATGGGTAACAGGAAGGGTTTATGTGTATCTATAGCATAGAAAGTCAAGCTGTGGGAGAAACTGGACAGCAGTGTAAGTGTGAAGTGTCTTACAGGAGAGTATGGTGTTGGAGTGACCACAATATATGACCTGAAGAAACAGAATGATAAACAGTTGAAGTGCTATGCAAAAGTGATGTATAGAGGTTAATGAAAAGTAGAAAAACACTGCATAAAGCTAAAAATGAAGGTCTTGAACATGTATTGAAAGAGTGAGTCCATCAGTGTCACAGTGAACACGTGCCATTTAATGGTATGCTGATTATGAAACAAGCAAAGAAATGGCAAAAATTTTGCCATTGCTTTCAATGGCAAAAACTGTAATTATTTTTGCACCAACCTATAATAGCTGAAATGGTTCTAAATCAAGGTGATGATGAAGATCACATTGCTAACTGTAAAAAAAAAAAGTGCCTATAGATGATGTGGTGAAATTGTGATGGGATTATTGGATGACTAGAGCCATATGCATTCATAACAGAACAAGAAACCATGTCAGTTGATAAAATCAGGGGCACTTATAAGACAGAAGCCTCTGTTAATGAGGCTGATAACTCTGGAGGAAATATTTAAGAAAGCCATCCAGCAGAATGCCTCCTCATCTCTAGAGGACCTACTTCCTGGTCCCTCAACTGCTTCTGATGTTTCTTCTCACCTAAAAAAATAAGAGTGTATGAATTAACTGGGCATGGTGGCACGTGCCTGTAATCCCAGCTACTCAGGAGGCTGAGGCAGGGGAATTGCTTGAACCTGGGAGGTGGAGGTTGCAGTGAGCCGAGATCGCACCACTGCTGCACTCCAGCCTGGGGAACAGAGCGAGACTCTGTCTCAAAAAAAAAAAAAAAAAAAGAAAGAAAGAAAGAAAAAGAAATACCTGAGACTGGGTAAATTATAAAGAGGTTTAGTTGGCTTATGGTTCTGCAGGCTGTACAGGAAGCATGGCACATCTGCTTATAAGGAGGCCTCAGGAAGCCTCCAATCATGGTAGAAGGCAAAGGGGGAGCGAGGCACTTCACATGGCTGGAGCAGGAAGAAAAGAAAGAGTGGGGAGGTGCCACATACCTTTAAACAACCAGATCTCATGAGAACTCAGTATGGTGAGGATAGTACCAAGGGGGAAATCCACTCCCTTGATCCAATCACCTCCCATCAGGACCCACCTCTAACATTGGGAATTACAATTTGACATGAGATTTGGGTGGGTACACAGATCCAAACCATATCACATGTGAATAAGTGTAAGAAAATGATTGCTTATCCAAAGCATATAGATTCAGTTAGGAATGATGATTATGCCAAATAACCAGATTGTCTATATGAGTGGCTGAGATAGTGACACCTTTGCTTTCTGATGGTTCAATGCACACAACTCTGTTTCATGTGCAAAATCATTAAAAATAGTACATAAAATTATCTTTAGGCTATGTGTATAAGGTGTGTATGAGACATAAATGATTTCTTACTTTGACTTGTGTCCCATCCCCAGGATATCTCATTATGTATATTCAAATATTCCAAAATCTGAAAAACATCTGAAACACTCCGGTCTCAAGAATTTCGGACATGGGGTACTGAATCTACATATCTCCATACGTGTGTGTGTATATACATGATAAAGGAAAAGTATTATAAAAGATAAAGGAACAATCATATATATATACACACACAAACACACACACACACACATATATATATAATCATTTATATGGTAGGTGTTTTCCGTTTCTATTTTTCGTATTGAATGTCAGTTTTCTTGATTCAGTTTATAAAACTCCATGATTAGCAATGTGATATCTGTGGGATAGGGTGACCCCCTTTCTTCTAGTCCTAGTATGATTTTTCCAGGAAGTCTGATTTTAAACAGTGGTTTGGAATCTCTTCTCTTAGTAATATCAAGTGTTTTTTAATTGCTTGCGCAATAGACTCCATAAGGATGTGAAGACTATTTTAGATATGGTTTTGACAGTATTTTCAAGCTTCCAGCTTTGCATCCTACACTGATTTATATATTATTCAGTATTTTTATACATTCATTTTCTCTCCAAAGCCCTGTTATATATACATAATTTTCTTAATTCTTTAAATAGTGCTGTGGTTATCACTGTGGTTAGCAAGTGTTGATTTTCTAATTTTTGCTGAAAGGTTAATCAGTGAACAAAGAGCTTAAGTGGTTTGTACCATGTTGTAGTTAATTAGTGATGAAGCTACATGAACATTCTAGCATTCTAGCCACTTCCCTTTCCATTTTTATGCATCATAAAATCATGTCTTATGCAGACAAGTAAAACTAAATTTCATGAATGCTTATATTGCCCATACAGGTGCATTTTATCTTAAACCATAGATTTAGTCATGAAAATTTGAGTATCAATCATAAATAGGTTTATGATATTTTTGTAATACAAAAATATTCTTTGGAAGTCATCCCTCTGTAATTTACCTTTTTTGTTATTCATTTATGCAACTTACCTTTGTTGACCATCTCTTATGTTCAACATGCTAAATGAGATTCAGGTTTGTATAACTTGAGTTTTCTTAAAATAAGATACGCCTATATAAACACAGTATCCATAGGAACATAAATTTATCAAAAAATGAAGTGAGAGGGAAAAAAATAAGAATTTGGAGTGAGATTATAACTTGAGCATTGGTATTTAGATGTACCCCCACCTCCACAATCCCAATTGAAATCACTGCAAAATTTTAAAATGTGGAGAAACTAAATTAGTGTTGGAGGCCAGGGAGGGGTTCCATCTTCATGTTGCAAACTTTGAAGAGTTTCCACCTAATATAGTGCAAATGGGATCATAATGAAGGAATATACCCAAACCAACTTGCAATTTCACTTCCCGAGAAAGTCACAAGAATCGAGTTGGGGGTTAGGACAACCTGTAGGGGTTTCCACCTGGTTCACTTTCACAACTATTGATGGCGTAAGAGTGTCACTAGGAGGCCCAGAAATATAGTCACACTGAAGTCAAAGCAGGCCCTGCATTCGGGCTTTTCTTTGATGGTACAGGCCAATGGCATACAAAAGACTGGCCACTCTTCCTAGAGTGGAGGTTGGGTCAATTCATAAAATGTTTATATGGAAAATTAGAAGGTTTTCCTGCTGGGGACTACCCATGGTTCCAGCTCCCTTCCTACTTCTCTTGACCACTCTATATGAATTTATATTAACCAGAGAGGAGGGATCTAAGAACATTGGGATAGATGGTGAAGGGAGTGAAAGAAAACCCACCCACCCACCCTATTTTGTGGAAAACACCAGCCTAGATAGACTGCTCTTTGTTCAGGAATGAACAAAGAAACTTAAGGTTTCTTAAAAGATTCTACAACATAAATGGAGAACATAGTATTCAAAAGACAGAGGAAGAAAAATACTTATTTTAAAAGTATGTTTTCTACAGAAAAAATAAATATTTTTGATAACAATGTGCTTTGTGTAAGGAAGTATATAACACAAAGTGAGAAGTCAAAGCAAATTAAAATATTATTGAATGAGACTGCAGGCAAAAAGTCAAAGGGAGATTGCTGAAGAAGGATGAAATGTGAGGAATCTAAAAATGCATTATATGTAGTAAAGAAAAATATTAAAACTGGGAGAATGGGATGAGTGATGGAAAAGGTAAACTTGAGAAATTATCCTGAAATGCAATGGAAAAAGATAACAGAGCAATGAGATAATAGCAGGTTGGACAGAGGATAGAGCTCTAACATGCAGACAATTGTTCCTAAGGAATTAAAGGTTAGATTAAAAGCAACCAAATTGATTAAGCATACCATAAGGAAACAATAAAAACAAAAGCAACTTTCTGGATTATAGAAAGACGTAGACCGGCAGATAGAATACTTATTCTGTACCAGAGAAAATAAAAAAAGACATCAATAATTAGATCTACCCTGACAAATTTTCAAGGATAAAGCAAGGAAATTACCAAGCATCAGGAAAGAAAAATAATTTAACCCTCAAAGGAGAAGTTGATATCGGAATTCTCAGCAATACTAAATGCCAGAAGACAATGAAGCAATATCTGTAACTTTTAGGGGAAAATGTTTGTGACTTAGAAAATCTAGACTCGCCGGGCGCGGTGGCTCAAGCCTGTAATCCCAGCACTTTGGGAGGCCGAGGCGGGTGGATCATGAGGTCAGGAGATCAAGACCATCCTGGCTAACATGGTGAAACCCCGTCTCTACTAAAAATACAAAAAACTAGCCGGGCGTGGTGGCAGGCGCCTGTAGTCCCAGCTACTCGGAGGCTGAGGCGGGAGAATGGCGTGAACCCGGGAGGCGGAGCTTGAAAAAAAAAAAAAAAAAAAGAAAATCTAGACTCAGCCACTCAGCCAGGGTGTTATCATTAGTGAAAGCAGCAGTAAGATCTCAGTTATATAATTTATCACAAATATGCTATCCACATGCTTTTCCTGAAAAAGTTGCTTAATTGCTAGCCAATTAAGAGATAAAGCAAATTAAACAGTTCAACCATGGAGAGGTCATGAAATAAAAGGATTAGTGGTGAGTAGTGGAAAGAAACATATATAATACGTCATGAAATAGAAATAAAATTCAAAACATGACATTAACATTTTGAGTATTTATTGAAAGATAAAAGAATAACAATCATAAAAGCCCCAAATGCAAGATAGGGATAGAAAAAATATATATAAATTATTTAGAAGAATATGCAATGTAACAGAGCTATATGGTCACAACTATGTCAAGGAAAGACATCAACAACAGTAGGGTCCTAGATAATAGAAATGCCATATACTTTTTCCTGCTACTATTTCCATATTTTTGTAATACGTTTATATTTTTATAGTGTGTAAAGTAAACTTTATCAAAATAAAAAAATATGTATACAGCAGAGTTATAATTACAGACACATTTGTGGTATTGACTGCTTTGTTCTTGTTCTCCAAATTAAAAATAAACTAAGCATTTAGCTTAAGACATTAGAAAATACACAATAAAACAGACATCAGAGAACAGAAAGAAAAACAAATTTCAAAGCACAATTTTATGTATCAGTAAACAATAGTTTTGAAAAAGCACATGCTGAGTTGATCATTTAAAACAGAATTAAACCTAAACAAAAAATACAGAAAACAATATATTTAAATCATAAACTCACAGGAAGTAAAATGTATAGCTATGCTAACTATGAAGTGAATAGTATTAACTAGCAAAACTGATTTAAGTACAGTGCTGGAATTTGCCAGTAACTATGGAAATATTAGAGAAAACTGCCAAAGAGCTACTCCAAATGTTAGTGATTGTCTCTAAGTGGGTAGCATTATGGGCTATTTTACTCCCTCTTGGCATGTTTTTTTTTTTAAATTTTTACTTTTTACTCTTTTCCCCACTACAAGCTACTTTAATTCTCTGAACAATTTTTCCATGCGGGTAAACTGTTACCATATTTTCCTATTAAGAAATATTTTCAATAGATTTTTTTTCTACAATAAATTTTACTGAAAACATTTGGTTCATTAATTTTTGTCTACATGAATGCTGTCCATCATGGCTTTTGACAATCTTGAGTTTTCTTAATGATCACATTTCTACCAAAATCAATTTTCCTGAGTCAAATTTTTTATATCTAGATTTTGCCAATATTTGACTCTTCTATTGATTTTTTAAAAATCAATTTTACCATGTGCATTTTCCCTTCTGTTGCTTTTGTTTGGGTTTTTAAAAAATCACATTTATATTTTTGCTTGTCTCAAAAATTTTTAATAAGCAGGTATGAATTTTGAAATTAGATATAATAAAAACCAACTGAAAAAGCAAATCCCTCTGTCTCCCATGACAAAGTAGGCAGGTTTGTTTCTTTTGAGCTTTAAAGGTAGAAATAACTGCCTTTCTAAAATTTAAGTGAAGTGAAATGTTGACATGCCCTGAAAGGACTGCCAAGGTTCAGGGAGTCTGTTAATGGGCCTTGAGGGGCTCTGTGACTCTGGACTAATGACCTAGGGACCACTAAGAGTAAACTGAATTTCTAGATTACCGGCTACCTTCATAGCTCTCTGATGCCTCCAGGATGGGAGAGTAGACACACCAAATGCCAGACAAATAAATGCTAAATAATAATTCTTTGAGGTTCAATGGAATATCTATCACTTAAGTAGCAAACTATTTTAAGTGTCACAAATTTTGCACATTTGCTTTGCAAGATTTTACTAGTAACATGAGTAGGTGAACTGTTCTTTATCTCACTCATGGAATAAGTAAATGAAGATTGTGCTTTTTGATTTAGGCCACTCTTGATATACTACACTGAGAACTACATTGCTCACTCCTCTTCCTAAAGAAATAAAGGTGAATTACAGCAAGGTTCTCTCCTGCATGTTAGAAACACTGCAGAGTATAATACTTGTATTTGCCACACAGAAATGCAGGGAGAGAGGAGCCGGTTGGAAAAGTATTTTTCCCATCTAAAATTTTAAAAAATTTTGATAGAAAATTGTTTTGGAAAGGAAAACTCATTGTGTGTATATCTTGCTTACCTTGTTGAATGTATTCTTACATTTTTTATTTAAAACATTTTTTTTTTAGAGATGGGATTCTCTATGTTGCCTAGGCTGGTTTCAAACTCCTGGGCTCAAATGATCCACTCACTTTGGCCTCCCAAAGTGCTGGGATTATAGGCGTAAGCCACTGAGCCCGGCCTATTTTTTATTAAAAAACTTTTTTTTAGAGATGGGAGTTTCACTCTGTTGCCAGGCTGGAGTGCAGTGGTGTGACTATAGCTCACTGTAGCCTGACACTCCTGGATTCAAGTGATCCTCCCACCTCAGCCTCCCACATAGCTGGAATTACAGGCGTGTGCCACCACACCCAGCTGTTGTTTTTTGTTTTTGTTTTTTTTTTGTAGAGACGAGGTTTCACTATGTTGCCCAGGCTGGTATCAAATTCCTGGGCTCAAGTGATCCGCCCGCCTCGGCCTCCCAAAGTGCTGGAATTACAGGCGTGAGCCACCACGCCCGACCAATTTTAAATTTCTTAAATAGAATTCCTATAATATACAAATATAATACACAAATCACCTACCCCACTTTTAAAATTCTACATTTTTTAAAAGACAAGTAGGAGGGTGACTTTATTCACCAAGTGATCAAAAGCAGGCTGCAGTGCACAGGGATTTAGATTGGGAAACTCTTTGTATTCTATCAAGCTCTCTTCTTTACTGGCTACCTTACGAAATTTTTGCTGGGAAGAAAAACCTTAATAACATCAAGGGCAGTTTACCTTAACCCTCCTTCCATCCCATTGTACCCCACCCTACCAGCCAGAAGCAGAAGTCTTATGAAAAAGTTCTGAGGAAAATATCCTGTCCTAGTTTACTCCATTCCAACGAATTCTTCAAATACATCCTTGACCCGGGACATAGGCAGAGTTCAAATCTAGTCTATATGTTTTGTCAGGCTACCAGTCTCCTTTCTTGGGAAGACTCCTGACTGTGCCTTTTCTGTTTAAAGTTGGTAGAGGCGACGGGTGTTCTCCCGCAAGATGGCCAAGGTGTGCGAGAGCGACAGATCTTTGATTCTGGCAATCTCTTGCACCGTATGCAGGGCCAGGCCTGGGTGGGCATACTGGCAATGGCTTTTGGAAACCCAGCGAGGGAGGAAGAAGGGAGCATCGGTTTCTACAATAATTCTCTCTAGCGGGATCTTTTTCACAGTTTCTCGGGCTTGTTCAGCAGAAGAGTAAGTCAGAACTGCCGTGAAGCCCACATACAGGTTGGGAAAGTGGTTCAACAGGGGCTTGATGACTGGGTAACTGCCAGTGAAGCAATGCCGGTGTATCTTGTGGTCAGAGGGCACATATTTTTTCAAGATGCCCAGTAGGTCTTCATCGGCTTCTCGGCAGTGGATCATCACGGGCTTCTTTAGAGAGACAGCCAGCCGCAGCTGTCTCTCAAACACCTTCTGCTGATCTGGGACACGCGTGGTGCACTTACTGGAGTAATCCAAGCCCATTTCTCCAAATGCCACAGCCTTGGGGTGTCGTAAGGCTTTTAAAATACTTCTTTCTTGATAGTTGTTATAATAATGGGCAAAATGAGGGCGACAGCCAAAGGCCCCCCAAACCAGATCATCTTTCAAATGATCCTCCCACAGGTTATCACTTAGGTTTTGAGGATTGCAGAAGCAAGAAATGCAGCCCTGAAATTCCTTGGGGAAGGTGTTGCTATAAATTTTTCTGAATTTGGCAAAGGTGCCTTTGAAAGACAGCCTGGAATACAGCAAGTCCAGATGACAGTGGGTATCAATGAAACCCTGTTGCTTTGGCTGCCAGAAGGTCCTTGGCGGAAAGCTAGATGCATGTCCTTCATAAGGAGGTTGTAATGTCTCCTGTTGATATGCTCTCTCCTCCTTCACCTCTGTTTTCACATTTCTGGAGTAGTAAAATAAGGAAGAATTCTTGGATCTGCCTTCCTCTGTCATCTTCAGATCTCTGGACGTGTTTTGGGAGCTCACTGGAAAATTGGTGGAATCATCACTCAGGAAACTCTGGTGGCTGCTCCTCTCACCCTGGAATATGTTGTTCTTGCTTCTGCTGCTGCTGCTGCTGCAGCTGCTCTTCCCAGCCTGTAATGTGTTACTGCTGCTGCCCAAGGAGGGATAGCAAGAAGACTTGGATCTGCTGAACCAAGAGCTGGTGTAGTCATGCCAAGGACTGTAACGAGGTGGAAAAGTGGTATAGTCAGTGGCGTAGTATGGCGGCTCTGACACTACAGGGAGACACAGTGAGAATGGCGAGAATGGCTTCTCTTCAGAGAATATGACTGTGGTTCCACCTACATCAGCCCAGTCACTCCCTGAAGAGGGGCGCTCAGTCACCATCTTTTCTTTGTGATTTTGGATTACTGAATGGGAGTTACAGTCATCCGGAAAATTTAAAGGTGGAGAGCTTTTATCACAAACGACTCTACTTTGGTTGCTAAGTCGCTTTTGCATTATTACATGCGGGTTATAGTCATCCAGAAAATTTAAAGGCGTAGAGCATTTTTCACAAATGACTCTACTTTGTTTATTAGGTTGCCCCTCAATGAATTTCTTAGGAGGATTAACAGTCACCCCCTTGTCACGGGAGCTGTTCATCTCTGGGGCTGACTCTTTCTCTTTTTGACGAGCAAAGATAGTGGCATTCCTGGCTCCTCTTTCTCCATAGTAGGGACGCTGTCCTAGGCTTGATTGTGAGCTAGTGACAGCCTCCTCTTCTCCTTCTGGCATGTCATCTTCCAGGATCTCCTGGAGAATCCTCAGAGGCAATGGAACATCACTATCTTGAGGTCTGCCCTTCCTGTTCTGGAACTCGTTTGGTTCCTCAGTTTCATTTTGACCCTCACTTCCAGCTGCAAATTGAGGGTTCATGAAATTATAGGAGCTATGTTTGGAATTAATTTTAAGGCTGTAGATGCCCTCCTCCAGAGAAGCCATTTCTTTTAGAAAGGGGTTGGCAGACTGCATTGGGGATCACAAGGACGAAAGGAACCCCAAATGCTCCAAATTAGGCAGTCTTTGGAGCCGGCCCTAATCACGCCAGTGGCTGAGGAATGGGAGGAGAAGGAGGAGAAAGAATTTCTGTGGCAGGATGAACCTTAGGAAAAACACGGTGTGCAGGTCACAAAGTACTCCTTTGGGGCTTTCAGGCCTTTGGGGCCTGTGTCCTCTTCCACACCACGTTACTGAGCTCCCCGGGGCACCTGTGTTTGCTGCAAACCACGTTACTGAGCTCCGCGGGGCGCCTGTGTTTGCTGGGGGATCCTACCTAAGTGCCGCTCAGATGGTACTTTTCCGCGTGCTGTCTCGCGTGCTGACGGGCCCAAGCCGGAGGGCCCTGAGGCCACTCCGGCGCCTCAGGAACGTTTCCTCCTTTTTTCAACTGTCTATCACAGTTCTCCGTGTTCTAGAGATGCCAAAGTCCTTCCACAATTATTTCAAAGTGCTTTGGAGAAGTCCTAAGAATCCAGGCCCGGTATGGCGTCCGAACCCACACCGTCCTCCTAAGACTGCCCCAAATGGTCTGAGTTTGCGCTGTGCAACTTCCCGGATGTTTAAAAAAAAAAACAAAAAAAAAACTGCTTCCGGGGAATCAAAGTGCTTCCGGGGAGTCAAAGTGCTTGGGGGGGGGGGTTGTCAAAGTGTTTCCGATCGGCCGGGCGCCGTGGCTCACGCCTGTAATCCCAGCACTTTGGGACGCCAAGGCGGCTGGATCATGAGGTCAGGAGATGGAGACCATCCTGGCTAACATGGTGAAACCCCGTCTCTACTAAAAATACAAAAAATTAGCCGGGCATGGTGGCGGATGCCTGTAGTCCCAGCTACTCGGGAGGCTGAGGCAGGAGAATGGCATGAACCCGGGAGGCGGAGCTTGCAGTGAGCTGAGATAGCGCCACTGCACTCCAGCCTGGGCGACAGGGCCAGACTCCGTCTCAAAAACAAACAAAGTGCTTCCGATCAAAACTCTTACTTTTGGTTTGGAATAAAAGGTCCGTTGGAGATGTCAGAGTTCATGAAATGACAACAAGACACTTTAGGGATCACACACAGGGTGCCCCTGGGTGGGCTACTGGCCTAGAGGCCCTGATCGCCAACGGCCAGCTGGAGGACAGGGCAGAACACAGCGTAGAAGCAGAGTTGGGAAGCCTGCCCAGCCCCCATCACCTCGCCCACCAGCCTGGGTCAGGCCACCAGCCCGCTCCATCTAAGGGCAACACTCACCCGCGCCCCCCCACCCCGGCCCCCGTCCAGCCCCTCCTTTACCACGCCTCTTTTCACTGCCCAGACACGTGTCTACCCGAGCTGCCGCCATTACATGCTTTTTGTTCCTCCCCTCCACCTTCAGTTTTTTCAAAAAACGTAGTTGTGGTTTATAGAGCGTAGTTTAAAAGTGTAGTTTTAAAAAACATAGTTATGACTGTGGTATATAACAATTTTCAGTCTTGTGGTTTTTCTCCCGCCCCTCCTCCCGGAGAGGGAGTCTCAGTCTGTCGCCCAGGCTGGAGTGCAGTAGCGTGATCTCAGCTCACTGAAACCTCCACCTCCTGGGTTGAAGCGATTCTCCTGCCTCAGTCTCCCAAGTAGCTGGGACTGCAGGCTCGTGCCACCATGCCAGGCTAAATTTTGTATGTATGTATGTATGTATTTATTTATTTAGTAGAGACGGGGTTTCACCATGTTGGGCAGGCTGGTCTCAAACTGATCTACCTGCCTCGGCCTCCCGAAGTGCTGGGATTACAGGTGTGAGCCACTGCACCCAGCCCAGTCCTGTGTTTTATTCACATAACATTACTGTATAGCCTCAGTATTTTTCTTTTTTTCTTTTTTTTTTTTTTGAGACGGAGTCTCGCTCTTTCGCCCAGGCTGGAGTGCAGTGGCCGGATCTCAGCTCACTGCAAGCTCCGCCTCCCGGGTTCCCGCCATTCTCCTGCCTCAGCCTCCCGAGTAGCTGGGACTACAGGCGCCCGCCACCTCACCCGGCTAGTTTTTTGTATTTTTTAGTAGAGACGGGGTTTCACCGTGTTAGCCAGGATGGTCTCGATCTCCTGACCTCGTGATTCGCCCGTCTCGGCCTCCCAAAGTGCTGGGATTACAGGCTTGAGCCACCGCGCCTGGCCGCCTCAGTATTTTTCTTATTGCCTCATGTTTTTCAAAAATATCTTGCTGGTGCCTTTATAATACTCCATGGAGAACGTAGATGTGCGGTAATTCACCAAGCCCTTCCCTTTTTGTTAACTCTTCAGATCCCCTTATTCTACCTTTTTTTTTTTTTTTTATGATAAAAAGCTGCAAAGAACATCTTTGCACATATAAGTTTTTTCTGTATTTTGGGTTGTTTCTTTGGACTACGTGCCGGGAAATGGAGTTCCTGAGAGGAGGTAGGAATTTTAAATTGGTTCCTCATAGCATTACATTGCCGCAGAAGAATTGTACTAACTTAAAATCTCATCCATGATGAATGGTCCATTTAATAGGAGAAACACACACATAAACCCGATGCCTCGTTATTTTAATTTGCACTTAATCTGACAGTTTCTTAGAGTGAGCTTCTTTTTATTTGTTGACCTTCTCATGAATTTTGTTTATGCTCTTTTCCCATTTCTCTTTTAGGGTCTTTAAAAAATTAATTTAAAAATGTTTATAAAATTAAAGTTTAGCTATGTTTTCTAAAATTTTTTATTAGCATGTTTTTGTTTATATTTTAGTATATCGAAGTTATAACTTATTTATGTAGTTAAATTTTAATTTTTAAAAATGTTTTCTTTCTCTTTTTCTCCCAAGCCTGCAATGTCATTCCTCCTTCTGAGGCTTGACACATATTTATTTTTTTGGAAGGTGAAAGATATTGATTTATTATATTTAAGCCAATACTTCATCTGATATTTGGGTTGGATTTTACAGGGGGCTATATACACTGATGCTTTTCCAAGTTGGTACTTTTTTTGATTATTGATATATGACTCCTCTTTCATTATGTGTTAAATTCCTGTTAATAGAGTTTATTTCCAGGCCATCTATTCTTTTACACCTACTATGTCTCTTGTTACTCTGGTATTGCACTACTTTAATAATTAAACTATTATATTAAGGTATAAAGTCTGGGAGAGATATATCTCCTTCATTACACTCAAATTTTTTAACTATCTTTAATAGGCTGAACTGTTTATTTTATCAGGTAGACTTAAAAAAGTAATTCTAGGCCAGACCTGGTGGCTCACACCTGTAATCCCAGCACTTTGGAAGGCCGAGGCGGGCGGATCACCTGAGGTCAGGAGTTTGAGACCAGCCTGGCCAACATGGTGAAACCGTCTCTTCTAAAAATAAAAACGTTAGCTGAGTGTGGAGGTGTGCACCTGTAGTCTCAGCTACTTGGGAGGCTGAGGCAGGAGAATCACTTGAACCCCGGGGGCACAGGTTGCAGTGAGTCCAGGTCGCACCACTGCGCTCCAGCCTGGGTGATAGAGTGAGACTTCATCTCATAAATAATAATAATAATAATTCTAAGTCCCTCCAAAGTGACATTGAAATACCCACTCGAAAAGTTGTTTCAGTCTCTGCTTATCCAGAATATACTTCACCTATCCTTTTAGTCAAACTCTTGTATTCATATATCTTCTAGTAAATCTATTTAGAGTTTTATCTGGGTCAGAGTTTTTATTAAAACTATTTTTAAGTATTTTGTAATTTTTTATTATGAACATACTTTCCCCCCACTGTATGGTCTAGCTGGTTATTGCTGACACATAAGAATATTTTAAATTCAGGTATGGTTGTACTGAAATCTTTGTTAGTTTTTCAGCCTTTGTCTACATTGTTATTTTATCTACCCATAATGATAATTTTTGTCTCTTTCTTGCTAATATTTTTACTTCATATCTTTCTACATTGTCAGTGCTTTTAAAAACAATATTAAATAATGATGCTAGTAGGGGCATTATTGTTCTGTTCCTGATTTTGGTAGGCACATATTTTAATTAAGTATTATGTTAGATATTTAGGCTGTTGTTTTAAAGCAGATCCTTTTGTAATCTTGTTAAGAAACTACCCCTTGCATTTAAAAATGTATGTGGTAGGAAATGGTGTGAGATCATTATATATTTGCTCATATTTCCTAATTGGGCAACATATTGGCATCTGTGAGTAAAATGCTGTTTTTTTGTGTGTATAGGTGGCTTGTAATTGTTACAGACTATTGAATTCTGTTTGCTTGTATTTTACTTAGGATCTTTCTTCTATAAATCATAAGTATTGAAAGTGCTCTGTAGCAATAGTTCTCAACTCTCGCTTGCAGTTTGTAATCACTTGGGGAGCTTTAAAAATTACTGATGCCTAGGCCCACCCGGAGAGAATCTGATTTCTGTGTGTGTGTGTGTGTGTGTGTGTGTGTAGGGGATGGTGGATGTCTGTGGTCGGGGTGGGGGTGCTGGTGGTGGGGACAGTGTGGCCAATGCATCAGGATTTTTAAAAGCTCTATAGGTGATTCTAATGTGTAGCAGGGTGAGAACTATTGTTTTACAGTTACTTTTTTTTCATGGTACATCTATTAGGCATAGGAATTCACCTTTGTAGCTTTCCATCTTTTTTTGGTATCCTGGGGAGTTATATAATTTGGTGATTTTTTTTTCCTTGAAAGTTTGAACAAATTCGTTAGTAAATCATCCTGGTTGGAGGCTTTATTGGGGCAATTCTTTGGTTACTTTTTTTCACTTCTTACTTGGTTATTAGCTTATTCATTGTATTTTTGATAAGTCACGGTTCTTACAGAACATCACTTATTTAATTGCAATTTTAAAATTCATTTTCATATGTTTGCATGATTATTATAAAATAATTTATCTTATAGTTTATATCTTATAATTGCATCTCTGTCGTGCACAGTCTCATTTCTCATTTTATTTATATTTTTCTTGCTGAGCTTTCTAAAATCTTATCTATTTTATTTATTTAAAAAGTCCTTGTGTTTATTTATTGTAGTTGCTTTTCTTCTTTCAAATTTATATATCCATACTGTCTTTTTCGCTTCCTGTTTTTCTTATGACAAATTTTTGCTTTTTCAAAACCTTTTGTTTGTTGTTTTGAGGCAGTCTCATTTTTTCGCCCGGGCTGGAGTGCAGTGGCACGATCATGGCTCACTGTAACCTCTGCCTCCTGGGTTCAAGTAATTCTCCTGCCTCAGCCTCCTGAGTAGCTGGGATTACAGGCATGCACCACCAGGCCCAGCTAATTTTTTTGTATTTTTACTAGAGACGGGGTTTCACCATATTGGACAGGCTGGTCTTGAACTCCTGACCTCAGGTGATCCGCCCGCCTCGGCCTTTCAAAAAGTGCTGGGATTGCAGGCGTGAGCCACTGCGCCCAGCCTTAAAAGCTTTTGTTTGAATCATTGCTCACTGGTTCTAAACTCTGGCTATGTTTCAGAATTATCTAGGGAGAGTAGGAAAGAAAAAGTTATTTTGTACTTGCCTATTTCAAGGTTCATGGTTGAAACCTCTATAACAAAAGACAGATTAGCAAGAGAAAAGCACACAAATTTATTTAATGAAAGGTTGAGGAGACATGGAGCCTTCAGAAATGATCCAAAGAAACAGGAGAAAACTGAATTTTTGTGGACAGTCATGTAGAACTATGATTGGAGGACAAAAGGATATGATCTAATGGTAATAAATTGGGGGGAACTTACAGTAGCAAGACTTATTTGTTCAGATTTTTTTTCTTCATCCCTATGTGACATTCCTTTCCTCTGGGTATAGGGCAGGACACCTGTCACATGCGAGTCTATAGGGAAGGGGGAAGGGAGAAGGTCAGATAATGACCTTTCTAGGTTTTATGACCTGCCTCCAGGGAGAATGATGGGAGAAGGTCAGAGAGACCTTCCTGCTTCTACCTTTTTCTCAAATGCTAAGGTGCCATGTGCCTTGGCATATTTGCTGAGGTAGCATGTCCTGAACCCCATCAGTAGCTTTTAAAAAATAGTAATAATCCCCTCCCCAAGGTTCTGATTTAATTTATTTAGGCAAGGTCTGAGTGTTTTGTTTGTTTGTTTGTTTTTCACGGAATGTCACTGTGTCGTCACTCAGGCTGGAGTGCAGTGGCACAATCTCGGCTCACTGCAACCTCTGCCTCCCAGGCTCAAGTGATTCTCCTGCCTCAGCCTCCTGAGTAGCTGGGATTACAGGTGTCCACCACCGTGCCCAGCTATTTTTTTGTATTTTTAGTAGAGATTGGGTTTCGCCATGTTGGTCAGGCTGGTCTCAAACTCCTGACCTCAGATTATTCACTCACCTCGGCCTCCCAAAGTGTTGGGATTATAGACATGAGCCATTGTGCCCTGCCGGGTCTGGTCTTTTAAAACTTTTTTAAAGTTCCTAATGCATAGCCAAGGCTGAGAAACACTGTTAGCGATTTATCCTGTCTCTCAGACTCTAAATTCTTTTATGTAATAATTTTAATCCATTAATTTACCCCAGATTGCAAATTTGCCTAGATCCTATAGGTTTGTATGGTCTTGTATTTTATTATATACTTTTATAGAAATTTTATTATATACATTTATATAAATTTTATTTTTATACTTTTTATATTTTTAAATTTATTTTTGGTACAATTATGAGGAGTGACAATTTTTGTTTATAGGTACATTATACACTTCTAGTTGTATTACTTTGTGATCAGTGAGTATAACTTGTGTAATTTTACTGTTTTTAAAGTTTATTAAAATTTTTGTGAATTAGCATATGTTTCAGATATATTTCTGTAAATATATATTGTCATGTATAAAGGAGCCATCCTCTATATGCAACACAAAATTTATTATCATTTATTTCCTTGATTATGGGACTTCATAATCATAAGAGAAACCATTGATTTAATAATAGCTTTTTCAGGAAGAATAAGCAACATTGTATTAAATGTACACACATTTTTATTGTCTACTAACATATAGAACATGCATTTATCCTTACCATTATATCCCTTTTATAGTATTTCACAATTTAAGTCTGAGCCTGTTTCATAAAATCGAGCTTAAACATATTAAACTTGGACATGTGATGTTGACCTCTTTATAAAATGTTGAGGTTATTGAACATTGCCAATGTTTTGTCTTTCTTTCCTGATAGCTTCTCTAGAAATTCAGCTGTAAGTTTGTAACACTTAGATGTTTGGTTCCTGAAGCGATAGTCTTTCTGACTCATGTATTGGCCACATCAGCCTCCCCATTTTTAAAAATTATATGATTTGGCTCAAGCCTGTAATCCCAGCACTTTGGGAGGCTGAGACGGGTGGATCACGAGGTCAGGAGATCGAGACCATCCTGGCGAACACGGTGAAACC
>NW_012114888.1:693416-711695 GCF_000951035.1 Colobus angolensis palliatus | reverse complement strand
AAAAAAAAAAAAAAAAAATTATATGATTTATTCTAAGAGATTAGGCTTTTGCTTTTGCCTTACAGTTGCATGGTCTAGCCTGCAATGGACAACCTTCTCCATGCAATTATTTTTTGTGTCATACTGCATCAGGCAACAATTATTTTCAAACATTTTAAGTGAAAATTAGGAATCTAGTGTTAAAATCCAGCTGTTTGGGATATGCAATGCAAAGCAAATAACTCACCTGACATGAAGATAGGATAGATCCTTCTCTACAAAGCTAAATTTGCACCATACATCAAGTTGGAACTACTTGCCCATCAAAATCCTTTCTTGATTGCTTTGAGATTCTTTTTGCCTTAATTGTAAGAAGATCCTGAATTCAGAAATATTAACATTTAAAATTTTTCCTTTGTAATGAGGAAATCATATACCTGTTATTTAAAGCTAATTGATTTCAGATTTCAGGGTTTTTTTCTTTTTCTTTTTTTCTTTTCTGTCACCCAAACTGGAATGCAATGGCGTGATCATGGCCCGCTGCAGCCTTGAATTCCTGGGCTCAAGCAATTCTCCTGCTTCAGCTTCCTGAGCAGCTTGGACTATGAGGCATGCACCACCATACCTGACTAGTTAAATAAAGAAAAATTGTTGAAGAGACGGGGACCCATGTGTCGCCCAGGCTGGTCTAGAACTCTTGGCCTAAAGTGATTCAATCCTCCTGATGTAGCCTCCTAAAGTGTTGGGATTACAGGCATGATCCACTGTGCCCAGCCTAAGGTTTTATATCCTCTAGGCTAAGATTAAAATTCCAAATGCCTTGAGGATCAGGCAGGTAACCTCATATAATATCATAGGGTCTGCAGAGGCCTGTGGAGGACTGAAGATCACATGCCCCCACCAAATGATATATATATGTTCTGTTTTCAAGAAAATTGCAGCCAGTTACATCCTCTAGGACCTTATTTTTCTTTTTATTTCTTTTCTTTTTTTTCTTTTTTCTTTTTTTGAGATGGCATCTCACTCTGTCACTCAGGCTGGAGTGCAGTGGCACAATCTTGGCTCACTGCAACCTCCACCTCGCCGGTTCAAGTGATTCTCCTGCCTCAGCCTCTTGAGTAGCTGGGATTACAAGCATGTGCCACCACACCCAGCTAATTTTTGTATTTTTAGTAGAGATGGGATTTCTCCATGTTGGTCAGGCTGATCTCCATACCCCTGACCTCAAGTGATCCACCTGACTCGGCCTCCCAAAGTGCTGGGATTACAGGCGTGAGCCACCATGCCCAACTTAGGACCTTATTTATCTAGTTTCTGCTTGACATCATAAGTGATGATAACACCTTACATCATAATTATGTTCCTATAAATTTTCATTTTGAGCAGTTTTTATTTTAGGTTCTGTTTTCTGGATTCTCTGATACATCAAGTTCCATTGCAATTAGATCATTTATTTTTGCAAGATCACTTTTTAATCTATTTGGTGTCTCTCCTCTTACATTCTACTTTGCCACATTTTACAATTTCCTCTTCCTCTTCCTTTTTTATCTTTCCATCTCTACCTCATTCTGACTTGCTCTGTATCTTTCATGCTGGAGTTTGACAGCCCTGTATTCTCATGGGACCAGAATATGAAATATCACTCTGTCCCTCATCTAGACATATTGAAGCCCAACCTAAGAAAATGTCTTTCCTTTTCTCTTTATTTCAATTTAGCATCCTTCTCTTTTAATGCATCATTTGATTGATAAATATTTAATGATTACATACATGACAGTTGACCTATGCCAGTTGTCAATTGACCTGTGCCAGTGCAGTCATTCACAAACTTATACTGGTAGCATTCAGTATATAGAGGTGGGTGAGAGCCAAGAATATTCTCTCTACACTTTCCTACTTGATTACAAAGAAAAAAAAATCTCAGATTAAATATTACCTACACTGAAAGTTTGATGAAGCCCCAGCTCTTTCTCCTTTTAGGTGTTCTAACATCTTTTTTTCCTTAAAAAATTTTTTTTAAAAAAAATTATTTTTTATTTTTGAGACAGAGTCTCATTCTGTCACACAGGCTGGAGTGCAGTGGCGAAGTGGTAACTCACTGCAGCCTCAATCTCCTGGGCTCAAGCGATCCTCCCACCTCAGCCTCCCTAGTAGCTGAGACTACAAGTACATGTAACCATGCCTGGCTAATTTGTAAATGTTTTTGTAAAAACAGGGTCTCATTATGTTGCTCAGGCTGGTCTTGAACTCCTGGGCTCAAGTGATCCTCCTGCCACAGGCCTGGGCCACTGTACCCAGCTCCCTCCCTCTACTTTTTAAAAGTTGAACTATAATTCACATAACAAAAACTCACCATTTTAAAGTGTCCAACATGACTCAGTGTCTAATATCTTTTTTTAACTGGGGTAAAATTCATGTAACATAAAATTAACCATTAACCATTTTAAAGTGTGCAATTCAGTGACATTTAGCATATCCACAAGGCTGTGCAACCATCACATCTATCTAGTTCCAAGACTTTTTTTTCACCCCAGAAGGAAACTCTATACTTGTCCAACAGCATCTTATCTGAAATGTTCACTCAATACAAATGTGACAGCATTCTAGCAATGGGGTTTAGCTAACCTAATTGGAGTCAGGCCAGACAAATTCCTTAAGAAAGCAGCTGAACATAGGACTATTTGGGAATGAAGCCAAAGGTGCCATTTTGAAGGGAGTGGATCTCTGGGCTCACCAGACTCCTAGAACCTGTTCCTGTAAGGACAGTGCCTGGTTAGTATTTGTAACTGGTATGTGCATTTTGAATATAATCGTTTCACTAAAATTTATTTCTAACATCACTTATGGCAATTGACAAAGCTTCTTGTGTTGATCAGAGAATAAGCTACTGAGGCATTTTGTTAGCTACTTCTGAAGTGTGGGCTTATGATAAAAATTTGCTAAGCACTCCTGGAGTATATATTCTTAATTAGGTTAACTGACCACCACCCCTAGAGGGTAGATTGCATCTAACAGACACTCATATATATCATATTGTCCACATTAAATAACCCTGGAGTTACATCATATGCACAGTTAACTTTTGCAACTTCAATTATAAAAATTGATCAAAAGTGAGAGACGAAGAGAATATTTAAATGGAGCTCTCACTGAGCTTGAGCCACAGGTCAAGCTTGAAATGGTAGCCTGAATCTACTTTTCCCACAGTTGTCCTCAGTTACCTTGTCGTGCTCAGTGTGTGAGAAGGATGCCATATTAAGAATGTTTCCAATGGTTAAAGATATATATTATTCATGCAACATGGCACCTAAGCATAAAGAAATGATTTTAACTGGTCTTCAACTGAAGAAGCAGGCAGTCATCTGCTTCAATATGGGAGAAAAATGGGCTGTGTTTTACTTTACGGAGAGGCACAGTTTTCTAAAGTAGTTAAGGAATTTTCAAAGATATTTTTGACTATCTCTGAATTTTACCATAACTGCTTTAGAATCCACCTGTCCTTCCCTTCCTTATTCCCTACCGCCCCCATACAAGATGAGTCTGAGTCTAGCATTGGGCTAGGCTCCTTGAGCTTCCCAAAGTGTAAGGTGGCGTCTCCAGGGCATTGGATGAATTTCAGATATGCCTGCTTGGATTGCCTGAAGGCAAGCAATCGTCTGGACTAACAGTCAGGATAATTTTATGCCAGAACCAAGGCAGCTTTGTGTTACTGTTAATGGGAAAAAAAATGACAAAACTTATTCATCTTGTGAGAAAGAATATTTTGTCTCTATAACACATACATTTAGAATCCCACTGTGAAATCCCAAAGGCAGACTCTAGTTCAGTTTATGGTAGAGCTGAACGATGGATGTATTACTTGAATATCATTTCCTTGTTCTAACCAGATGGTGATAAAAGTATAAAATAATCTTTATGTATTGTATCTTAGATTGTATATCCATTCGCATAGCTGATGTGTAGAATGTCTTCTTGGAAAAATTCTCTCTACTTTTTTCTTTATATTAACGAAAAGTATACACGCAGCTGCTATGTTGATTTTAAGTTTGCTGAATTTTCTTTTCATTTCTTAGTTTCTAATTATGATTCCAACAGGTATTATCTTTTGATGCCTATTTGGAAGAGGAAGTACCTGATAAAAGCCAAACCAACTACAGAATAAGATACTACAAAATCTACTTCTACCCTGAAGATGACACAATACAAGTAAATGAACCAGAGGTGAAAAATAGTGGCTTGCTTCAAGGTATCTATTTAAAGCAGAGCTATGGTTCCTTCACTTCTGACTCCTGCCTTTATAAACTGCCTGCCTTTAGCTTTTCAAAAGACTGCGTGCTACTGTTTAGGCTGTCTAACCTGCTGGCAATGGTGAATATAAACATGCCATTAGCATGTAGTTATTGATGGTGACTCACCAGCTTTCTACCCTGTGCACCTCAACATTGGCTGGGTCTCTCACTCCTCTGTGGCATATTTGTATCCTTTCAGGTGCTGCTCTGGTATGAGTAAACTCTCCTGTGCCTTTAACTTTTCCCTCAAACCCTTTTTCCTCAAACCCTTTGGTCACTTTGCCGTGGGCAGATCACTTCCTTCACAACACCATTAGGGGAGAGGAGAAAGCTGTTCTCTACTGCAGCTTCCACATTGGCATTCTCTTCTTTCTTGAATTTACTGTCATTTGTTTCAACCACCCCCTCCTCATCCTCATACCTGTTAACTACAGACTTCGATGGTACCTCACCAGAGAGTCATTGTTCCTTCACCCTGTGTATGCCAGTCATCTTTGTCCATACTCCTCTCAGCCACAGGTAAGAGTTAACTCTGTGATGTGGCCACCAGAGAAGCTAATCCTAGGTTGCATTAAGTATGGCAGAGATCAATGGAGGTGACTGATTTCTTCTGTTTGTGCTGTGGGTCCTTCTCTTGGGATGCTGCTGAGTTCTGGGTGACTTCAGGGAACAGCAACTACGACGGTGAAAACTGAACATTTGCCATGTGCAAGACAGAATAGTGAAAAGGGATATTTGTCTATAATGAGGAGACTCAAGTGTACTTGATAAATGTCCTCAGGAATCTAAAGGTGTCATGTGGAGAAGGGGTGACCTTCTTTCTGTATCTTCATGTCTTCATGGATGGGACCTAGGGATCAGCGTTCAGGTCAATAAGAGGAAGAACTTTCTGGCAGAGAGCTGCTAGAAGTTGTAGGGAATGGACCTGGATAGGGTTGGGGTTAGGGGTCTGGTGTAGGGGCGGAGGAGAGGAGAGTCACAGATTTGTTTGTTCCCTCGTGTAGATAGATGGCCCTGGGGGCAGGTCAGGGGTTGTTTTTCACCGACAGCCTGCTAGAAGTATGAGAGGATTTGAGTGTTTGTTTGGTCACTGGTGTAAATGACCTTTCAGGGTACTTAGTTCCTTGAGAAGCTGATTCTTGGGTGTGTTGTTGTTTCTTTGCCTTTTAGAGTATTGCCACCTCCAGTATCTCAGTCTCTGAAATTGCCTTCTCTAACTACAATCTCTACTCCTTTTACTTTCCCCACTTGCTCATAACTACCATCCCTGTTCTTCATTCTCCTAGAAAAACACATCCTGAATATGTCCATGTCTTTCTATCCCCTTCTGTACCATCCTCATTCAAGTTACCCTCATCTGTTGACTAGAGGAATGGAATATCTACCTAACGTGGTCTCTCTGTTTCCATTCTTGCTCCTCCTACAATCTGTTCTGTATGCGGCAGGGAGAGTGTTGTGTGGGATGTCACCTATATGCAGTGGTGGCCTTTGAGAATTATACATGCAGACTCTCCCAGAGGCCACAAAACACAAGGCTCATGGATCACATTAAAATCCATGAATCACATGATACATTAAAGTAATTTAAAACACATGATGAGAAACAAGAGGGAAAGAGATAGGGTAGGTTCACACACTTGGGACAGGGTACAAGTAGGCAGAAGGACCATACTGCCTGAATCCTGGCATCAGCAATGGTTCTGTCTCTGCTTCACTAACCTTCCCTGCTACTAGTATGGTTTGGAGACCAGAATTGAGGGTCAAGCAAGTAGAACCACAGACAGAAGGGGCCTTGGGCTGAGGGCACACACTTGCTTTGTTGGAGAGATGCAGGGAAAAGTGTGCCTGGCCATGGCTGTAGCTTGTCAATAAGCCTGCTGAATAGTCTTGGATTTTGTTTGTGTTTCTTGGGCAGAGGTCACATGGGGCCAAAATAGGTGTCACCGATGAATGAGTGACCAAATTGAGGCCTCATAAATATTGGGTGCTCATGAATATTTAGTGTCCCTTCTATATTTAACATATCATGAATATTTAGAGCCCAGGTGCCTCATGTATATTTACGACCTACTGAAGATCAGTTATCTTTTGGTTTTTCCATCCCTTTCTTTCTATGTTTAACATGCCCATGCTCTGCTTAGCCTACCTTCCTTTTGTTTTTTAACACATCTCATGATTTCTGCCTATGTTGAACAAATTTTGCTTTCTAATTACTAATCTAGGCCTGAGGGCTCTGTATTGATATACCACCATGAGTTCAAGGGGGAGAAGCAGGGATTTGAGGGCCATGGGCTCTGAGAATAAGGTTGTCATGCAACCTCATTACATGTGCAGAAGACTTCCTTCAATGCTCATGAGATTGAGGTTTTTCTTAGAGCGTGGCTTCATTGTGTCTGGTGGTTGGAATAATGAATTTGGAGCCAGCCAGCATTGCCAAGAAGTGTTTGTTGGATGCCTACTCTGTGTCAGGCACTGTGCTGTGTTTTGGGAAAATGGGCAAAAGGCCTGAGTCCCATCATAGCCCTATCTCATGGAGCAATAATAGGCCACCAGATTGGAAAGGAAAGGGAGCAAGGCCACCAGTCCAAGAGTTTTGCAATTGTTCAGGCTAGAAATGCTGAGTGTCCAAACCAGGACAATGATTGTAGGAACAGAAAATTGGGGAAGGATTTGAGAGACATTTGGTTGGCAGAGTTGATAGGCATTGGCCTGTGATTAAATACAGAGAGTGAGGAGGGGTAATATCTAATGAAAAAGTGCCTACCTTATCATTATCTCATTTAATCTTCTGATGACCAGCTAAAATATTGTCACTGTCAGCTTTTACAGAAAAGGAAACAGGCGTAGGGAGGTAATTTGCTCAGTCTGTTCTGCATTGCTCTAAAGGAATACCTGGGGCTGGGTAATTTATAAAGAAAAGAGGATTATGTGGCTCACAGTTCTGCAGACTGTACAAGAAGCATGGTACCAGCTTCTGCATCTGGTGAGGCCTCAGGAAGCGTTTACTTGTGGTGGAAGGTGAAGGGAGAGCAGGCGTGTCACATGGCAAGACGGGGAGCAAGAGAGAAAGGAGGGGATGCCGGGCTCTTGTTAACAATCAGATTTTACGGTTACCAACAGAAAGAACTCACTCATTACTGCGAGGGCAACACAAAGACATTCATATGGGATCCACCCCCATGACCCAAACACCTCCCAGCAGGCCCCACCTCCAACATTGGGGATCACATTTCATCATGAGATTTGGAGGGGACAAATATCCAAACTGTATCGGCCTCAGAGGTCTCTGTGGTTGAGTCATGATACCTTTATAAAGCTCAGGAGCACAGAGCAAGAAACAGGATTGGGGTTTGAAGCTGGAGTATGTTTCAGGGCATGAGGCCTTTGAAGGGGTGTTAGGACATCTGTGTGGTGATGTCCCTCCAGGCAGGTGGAAACTTGGGATGTGTTTTCAGGAAAAAAGTCAAGACTAGAAATGGAGATTGGGAATCAGAGGTGCCCAGATCGTGACCAGGCTATTCTACCATGTTAGAGGAGAGCCACTGGTGAGGTGATGGAAAGAGAAAGAGAATTCAATTTAGTGTCTCTACTTGGTTTTACTAGTGGTGGGAAAAGAGGAAGATTAGTATGAGGAGGTAATATGAGCTGTCCTCATTGTTCTTTGTGTTCCAACTGACACACTATCCACTCCCTGGCCATTTTATTTGGTGAATTTGGCTTAATGGTAAATCTTTCAGGAAATAGGGAAATACCTTAACATTTTAAAAACAGGTTTTCACAAATTTTAAGGTTAAAAGTGTGACATTTTACAAAGGGACAAGAGGTTTTAGATTCTTTAGGGTCATTTAAAACATATAAGGCAGTTTTTAAAGAGTGGCGAGAATGCATTAGAAAATGGTTGAAGATTATTTAAGAACAAAGAATTCACAATTTATAATTTCTGTGGACATCTATTTTACTTATGTGTATTTGATTATGTAATAGTATTGCTATAGCAAAAAAAAAAAATTCTTACAGGTTTTTATCTAAACATTTTATTCTGATATTCTCTAACTAAGCTCTGCTTATTTTCTGATTACTTTCCCACCATGACACCAAACTTGCAAAAATGATAGACTGGAGGTCACAGGACACCCCAGGCCTGGGTTAGTGACTTGCATTATTGTTTTCATTATTACCTTTCAAGGGAAAGCTCATAATCCTATAGCTCACTGGCTTCTGTCCAGTTCATCTTAGTTTTATTAAACTATCCAAGAAGAAATATGAAATGTGACTTCTTTTAGAATCTTGGAAAGGCTTTTATTAAGACTTCAATTCTTTCAGACTCTTGATTTCAAATCTCACACAGGCAGATTCCAAAGGCAAGCCAAAGGTAGTCATAATGATGTACTTGAAAATCATTCTTGTGTAAGGAGGGAGGAATGCTATCATAAAGGCTCAGAAAAAAAAGACCTGAGTAAAAGACAATTTTAAAGTCTCTGGAAATTTTCTGAATTTTTGATTGGTTCACTGTGGTCAGGACATTTCCCTGTGTGAAGACACAGCTCAAGAGTTGTGTATAGAATACACAGTAATCACGCTGCGTAATGACATTGAATTTGTTAGCAGAGTAGAGAAATTTGGAAGGCTGTAGCAAATCCTGTAGAAAGCAAACATGAATAACACTCTGTCACCAAGCTTTGTTGAGAGAGAAACCAGTCTCTCTTGAAATATTTAATATGAGAATTCTTGTTAAGGAAGGTCTATTTGGACTGCAGATAGTTTGAAAAATCATTTAAATGCCTTCTTCGAGCTTTTCTAAATTAAGTGATTGGAAAAAAGAAAACACACTTAATGAGCCAGTGGTTCAGATGTCAGTGGGACAGGGTAGGTAGTGTTTCTTTCAGTTGTGACGAGTGGCCTGGGCTTGCTTTCTATGCATCTGGGCCCTGGAAAGAGGCAAATGGTCAAGATTAGGTGCTGTGCATTGATGGTCTTCCTGTCACTTCCGTAGGATTTTGATATTTTCTAAATGAATTTGGAGGTCAGATGCATTTGTTTCTTGTGTGACCCTTTGAAAATTAGTGCAACTAGAGGAATTATAACCCTCCCCTGCTCGCTTTTAGTTGCCTCTATTATCATGTAATTTTTTAGGGTGGGGGGAGTTTGGAATCAGCCAGAAACAAAAGAGGCATCTATTAGCATGGTACCAAAATAGGCATTCATGCAGCTTCTAATCAGAACAACATATTTTTAATATTCACAAGTTCTTGTTGGCAAGGAGATTTGTGTGTGTTATGAGTCAAGAAAGCCAGTGTTGCACTTCAAGGCTTGCTTTCATTTCTTGCCAGGACATAACTCTCTTTTCGGTTAGATGTGTTATATTTATAGAATGTGTTGCTTTTCTGCTGGAATGTAGTTAAAACAACATTATATCAAGCCAAGAATGTCAGAGGTTAACCCAGTAGTTTTACCTCTAATTGTCTAGCAGAATAATTGTCAGTTAAATACACCAAGTCCAGACTAATCTGTGGTAAAGAAAGGATAATGATTAGAAATGTGCCGTGATTTTCTGGTATGGTCTATACCAGTTGTTCTCAGTTGAAAGTGATTCTCAGAATCTCCTAGCCCATCCCAGAATTTTTTCTTCTGTAGACGTGGGGTCAAGAACTGGCTTCCCTGTGGTTCTTAGTTCATCTTAGTTGAAAACACTGATTTCCACTAATGACTTGTTTTGGCCCCTTAAAAAGGTAGTATTTCTTATATATATTTTTAATACTCTAAGATAATCTACTTGATCAAGCAAATGTAATCACACAAAATAGAAGTCATTCATTCATATGCCATTCACTCTTATTGGGCATATACTGTATTTAGATATTATATCCCATAAAGTGGTGGAGGGGTGGTGGGAAGGTTGCCAGATGAAGTATAAGATACTCAGTTATATTTGAATTTCAGGTAAGCAGTAAAGTTTTTAGTATAACTATGTCCCAAATATTGCATAGGACATAGTTATATTAAAGAATTTGGTTGGGCATGGTGGCTTACACCTGTAATCCCAGCACTTTGGGAGGCAGAGGTGGGCTGATAACTTGAGGCCAGGAGTTTGTAGACCTGCCTGACCAACATAGCAAAACCTCGTCTCGACTAAAAATATAAAAATTAGCTGGGCGTGGTGGCACATGCCTATAATCCTAGCTACTCAGGAGGCTAAGGCAGGAGAATCACTTGAATCCGGGAGGCGGAGGTTACCCTGAGCTGAGATCACACCACTGCACTCCAGCCTGGGTGAAAAAAAAAAAAAAAGAATTCTTCATTGTTTATCTGGAATTCAGATTTCACTGAGCAGCCTATATTTTAATTTGCTAAATCTGGTGACCCTAGAGGGTGAACACTGGGGAGGGAACCAGGTACCTGAGGGATCACAGGAGGAAAAGCCAGTATCCACTAGAGAAGCTGGCATTTGAATGGTACCTCAAAAGTTTCTCTAGATAAAGATGGAAGAGAAAGGCAGAATAGTCAAAAGGAGCAACATGAGATAAAGTGGTGGGACAATAAATTGGGAAGTATTTGGGAGCAGATCATAGATTGAATAGGGAAAACTGGGCAAGAAGGTGGTCGTGCAAGAGGACATTAAAGCATCTGTTATTTTGGTGCTTATTCAGTGGCTAAGGGGGAGATGCATAGGGTTACTGTTTCTTATTGTGAGCAGAAATGTGGAATTTTAAACTTCTTACTCTTGTGCTGCAAGGTGGGTGCCAGGTTATGTATATAAAAATAGTTATTCTTGTGAAACCAAAACTCTGAAGGTGACATGTTAGAAAAATAAAAGTATACAAGTCATTTTAGTGGAGGAATATAGTAAACACAAGAGGAAGAAAAGACTCTGTTATGTGTGATTGTGGTTAACGCTCTTAGTATTTTTAGGGCACAAACGTGTAGATGGGATGACAAGTGGCAATTGCAGTTATATCTTCATTTACCTAAGAAATATCTGCCTCTAGACTTGGGTGTACTCTAAGTCTGCAACGTTACTAAAATGAAATTAACATACTTAAATTAAAATAGAGGTGACCTAGGTGCACTGGCTCACGCCTGTAATCCCAGCACTTTGGGAGGCCGAGGCAAAAGGATTGCTTGAGGCCAGGAGTTCAAGACCAGCCTGGGCAACAAAGCAAGACTCTGTCTCTACAAAAAATAAAAAGTTAGCCAGGCGTGGTGGTGCATGCCTGTAATCTCAGCTACTCGGGAGGCTGAGGTAGGGAGGGTCGCTTGAGCCTGGGAGGTTGAGGCTGCATTGATCCATGATCATGCCACTGCACTGTAGCTTAGGCAACCATGTGAGACCCTGTCTCAAAAAATAAATAAATAAATAAAAAATAAAATAGAGGTGAGAGTTTGGAGTCTTAATTCTGGAAGGTGAATTCCAGAAAAGTAAATTTAGTGGTATGAGCAAAGATCTAAGGCAAGTCCCAACTGAATAACATGAAAACACATTAAACATAAATGGATATATGGTCACTTTGATCTAAACCACAGGGAAATTTTAGAAAGTTAAAGCTTGAAAAGTATAGCCCGATAGCAGGGCTTTTACAAAGGAAGAGAGATGTAAAACATGAAGATGAAGAAAAGCTAGAAAGCAGGCACCTGATCCCTGGACATGTGTCCTAATAGTCTTTATGGGGCAGTTAAGATAAACACCCGAAAATTTAAAGGGCAAATACAGTGCTTTAGTTGTTTTTCTGTTTTGTAACAATATCTTTATTTATCTACCTTGATGATTTCACCTGCTCTTCAATGTGGGCCAAGGACATGATATCCTGCCCATTTCTTTGATATCCCAGAACAAATTCCTGCTGATGGAGTTTCTGCCATTTATCGTGGAAGACTAAAAACATACAAATTCTGATAATTAGAAATTTTAATTCTCAAAGGACACAGTTCAGGAACCCTACGAATATGTTGTTGAAAGCTCTCATGTGCAACTGTGCATTTCGAATGGCCCACATTGGTTTTCTGATTAATATGGAATTGTGACATTAGATTTTTGGTTATCAAAACTTTACTGTTAGTGTTAGACCTGCCTTTTCTTTCTAACTCATGGGTATTCAGGACTCAGGACTCTTTTTTTTTTTAACACCAAGAACTTCCCTAGCCTTTTCTGAGAAGCATCTAGTGAGAGAAGTATAGAGGCTAAGAGAAGGAAGAGTTGGGGGGGGGGGGCTTGAAATCTGCAGGCTCCTGCGAGAGGCAAGTCACCTGGTGGGGCAGGCCCTGCAGGGTGCGTTGCCATAGCGGTGGGTGGGCATCTCTGGAAACTTCCCCTTAGAGCAGAGAGGCTGTTCTTTCAGAAGAGCAGCTTCATCATCTGTCTTTTCTTTTCATGGTGGCTGGTAGCTCTTTTATCCATTTCCATCCTGTTATGCCTATGGCTCTTCCTCCTCAAGTCATATGTAGCTGCAGTACAGTGAGATACAGCTCAGGGCAAACTATGGAAAGTAATGGTATTTAGTTAGAGTCTGAAAGCCCAACTTCAAGATCTTTTACTGCCATTTGTTAGGGCATGACCTTGGGCATGGCATTTAACCACTCTGAGCTTTGGTTTTCTCATAAACTGAGTATTCATATTTCATGTATTATCTGCCTTATAGAATTATTGAGGATTAAATGAGAAAATGTAAGTGGAAGTTTATCCTAGGGTTATGATGATGATTGTGATTAGTATTATTTAAAAGTCCAGTGGGTGGGCCAGTTTTTCCCACCTAGAAAAATATAGGACTCCTATTCAAAGTCTTATGGAACAAAAGTCATCACTAACTTGCTTATTTGAATTTCTATAATGAAGTAAAAATTCAAGATAGATGGAATTTTTGAAGAAGCTCCTGACTGTTGAATAATTCTTATATATTTTAAAAACTGTCACAATATAAGTATTTTTAAAGTAGTATATAATGGTTCCTGAAAATACCTGAAATGCCCATCCTTTTATACATGTTTAAGTATGCAATTTGTTCTAAATGTCTAATCGTGAATGATTAAATAATTTGCATGCTGTTTTCAGTGCTATGAATTAAAGACTAATTGAAGTATAATTTTTTTGCAGTAAAATTATATCATCTTTTATGTAGTACATTTAAAAATATTCTAGGCCAGTTCTAATTTTATAGTTTTATTATTTTAATTTAATGCACCAAGTAATTAAAAATTGCTACAAAGAAAAGAAGCCGAAAATGATTTTAGTTAATTTCCCCTCAACAGAGTGAAAAGATGATAAGTAGAATAATGGAAGAGAGCCCAACACAGTTCCTGGCACGTAAAGATATTCATTAAATATTCCTTAATGAATAAGGAATGACTAATTTCTAAGTATCTCTAGACTTTGAGAAAAGGCACCATTTTCAGTGCTGTATAAAATACAAAGAAGATAGGTTGACATCTTCATATTAAAATACCTCCATGCAGAGTTCCCACAAGCCAATTTTTATTGAATCATTAGATCCGCAGTTTGCTCTGCTTTCCTTTTTCTCTTTGTTCTTGGAGTAGATTCTCAGGCCTAAGTCAGTTACAGATATTGAGAGACAATTCTCCATGGGTATCATGCATTTCTGTATCTCTTGCAAGCAGAGGCACTGACTTCTCTTTGTCCTGGACTACCTCTTCAAGGATGTTTATATAGCAAGTAGCTGTATAAGACAAAAATAATCTCTCCCTCTGGAGCAAAGTATAGGTTTGCTTATAGCCTTGGAAGATAGAGGCTTAGTGTCTCCTTCCAGAATAAAGTCTAATAAAGATAGTGGCTCCCTCTGAGATAAAGAGCAGCGATGCTTATTGCTATTTATAGAAGATTTGGGTTCCCTAAGCTAAGGGTTCCTCTCCTGTAACATAACCCACTGCATGTACAAATGTTACCTGGCCCATTGTGTCATCCTGTGGGAATTGGGGCTTAGGAAACTGGAACAGGAAATGCTGATATTCAGGCTACTCTTACTGCTGTTGATTAATAAACTGCCTTTTGTCTCTGACCAAGGCACCTTCTGTCGTCTACCAGCATCCATGAAACTGTGGAAGGCTAACTTGACATCTTGCAAGTAGGATACAATCTCAAACCCTAAACAATTCTTTTTTTTTTTTTGAGACAGGGTCTTGCTCTGTTGTCCAAGAGAGAGTACAGTCAACCTCCTGGGCTCAAGCAATCCTCCCACCTTTCAGCCTCCCGAGTAGCTAGGACCACATGTGGGCACCACCATACCCAGCTAATTTTTTTTTTTTTTGAGACGGAGTCTTGCTCTATCGCCCAGGCTGGAGTGCAGTGACCAGATCTCAGCTCACTGCAAGCTCCGCCTCCCGGGTTTACGCCATTCTCCTGCCTCAGCCTCCAGAGTAGCTGGGACTACAGGCGCCCGCCACCTCGCCCGGCTAGTTTTTTGTATTTTTAGTAAAGACGGAGTTTCACCGTGTTAGCCAGGATGGTCTCGATCTCCTGACCTCGTGATCCGCCCGTCTCGGCCTCCCAAAGTGCTGGGATTACAGGCTTGAGCCACCGCGCCCGGTAATTTTTTTTTTTTAATTATTTTTTTTTTCTTTTGTAGAGACAGAAAAAATTTTGCCATGTTGCCCAGGCTGGTCTCAAACTCTTGGGCTCAAGCAATCTGCCTGTCTCGGCCTCTGGAAGTGGTGGGGTTACAGGCATGAGCCACCGTGCCTGGCCCCTAAACAATCCTGGACAACAGATTGCAGCAATATTTGGGTAACTTGGCTGGTATGGTGTGGTGTAGTTGATACACTCATGTAGGCAAGGAACCCTTTTACCTACAGTGGCTGACCACTCTTTTGGATATATGTGGGGACCCTGGGAACATATTCTCCAGCCACCATGAGGAGAAATGAGTGGGCATCAGGGTCGGAAGTAGAAGATGGGATGAGATCTAGAGCTTTTGACGCAGAGCACTGGCTAGAACTATGAAGACTGATAAAACTTGAGGTAGTGCTTGGGCAGAGGTGGACAGAGGCTGTAGAGGAAGGAAGAAAAATAGGTTGATAGAGGAAAGAAGATTCCATGAAACTTCACAGCAGCCAAAAGTCATTCATCCTTATTGAAACTTCTAAGTCAGCGTTGGCACCTATCATTCCAAAGCTTATTAGCTTTTTTTTTTTGAGCCATGAGTACACATTTTTGTGAGCACTCTGCATTGGTGATTCAATGCCTTGTTGAGTATGCCTACATTGAGTGCTTGCTGGTGGCTGAATGTGAGCAGGCTTGTTCTGGGAAAAGACATAATGGCAGCATCTGGTATTTTTGGTCATTCTGCCTATGTCCCCTTTCCTTCATCCCCCATCCTCACCCTAGTCTTTATGGTTTATTAAAATACTTCCCAGCCACCACTTAGGCAACTCTAACCACGTGCAAGGCTGGCCACAGAGCTCTGAACCTCAGAAGTCTCAGCTCCTTCTGACTTCCTCGGAGTTGGAACGTACTAATGCTGCTTCCTAGAATGAGCCCTTTGCCCAGTTTTCTGTTGAGGGAAAGTATTTGGGGTTGTTAGTGAATGTGCTGCATCTTCTTACTTGATAGCCACATGATAAAACAGTTGTATTTTCTTTCATGCCATAGGGACTTCTATCCGGCGTCATCGGATTACTCTCCCGCCTCCTGATGAGGATCAGTTTTATACTGTGTATCATTTTAATGTCGGCACAGAGGTTGTCTTCTATGGCCGGACATTCAAGATTTATGATTGTGATGCATTCACGAGAAACTTTTTGAGGAAAATAGGGGTCAAAGTGAATCCCCCAGTACAATGTCCGGAAGATCCTTACATGAAGATTCGGAGAGAGGTAAGGAATTGACGTTCGTTGAGTTCTTGTCTTCAAAATAAAAATTCCTTTGGAAAGTCAGTAAAGGGTATTTGTACTCCTGATGCAGATGTCAAAGACCTTTTAGGGCCATAGTTATTCCAGTTGTTTTGTTGTTCTTTGAGCCAGAGGAAAGGCTGAGTGTTAGCCACAGAGCAGAAATGACTTCCTCACTGCCTCACCCCAATTCTCTCTGTAGAGAGTCTCTCTTTCAGGTAGTAGGAGTCTTCAGTGAACTGCACAGGTGAGACAGTTTCTAGACACCCACAACTGGCTTTGTGGTCACTGATGGTATATGAATTGTATCCACACTTCCTTGGCTTGTGTTTTTGCATGTTAGTTGCCTAACTGGCCACAAAGATCTTTGCTTCTATACTAGTGATTTAGTGAACCAAGCCTTGGGTACACGTTTTTACTTCCTCCTAGGAAATTCCTCTTAGGGTGGCATTGGAATGCCGAGATGCTCTGGAAGAATAAGGAGGACCATGATTCTGGTGTACCCCCTATAGGAAATGATGTTTGTGTACAAGGTCTGACCCCAGCTAGGGTAAGGGAGTCAACATTTTTAGTATTATTTTTGTCTTCCTATTTTTTAAACAGTCCCTGGGCCCAAATTCTGTTTTCTAGAAGAATTTGAACACTCACAGGGGTAGAAGGTGGCACACCCAGCTAATCTCCTTGCTGGGACTGGATCACAAATCTCTTGACTCTTACTCTGATTTCCATCATCGTCACTTGTTTCCTTTTTCCTTTTCTATTGAAGTGTGATTACACACAGTAAAATACACAGAAATTAAGTGTACAGTTGGATGAGTCTTAACAAATACATGTACCCCTATAACCTACCCCCAGATTGAGATGTAGAGCATTTCTCTTCCCCGAGAAAGTCCCCTCATGTGCTTTTCCTATCGATCCCACTCCCTACCACAAACAACTGCTGTCCTCATTTCGATCCCCATAGATGAGTGTTGTCTGACTTTTATTGTTTTAAAACTTACAATTCATTTCCTTGCAGAAAGGTAACAAAATTTAGAACAAAATTCTCTTTTGATTCTGTTTTGATCTCTTTTTAAAAGCCACTTGTAGGATCATTCACCTATTCCTGCCTCCCAGCCCCAGCAAAATTATTCTTTAATGTTGTTGTAGGCATACAACCCTCTGGAGAAATATATATATTGTTGATCCTGGAATATCTAAGGTGAAATGCCTGTATATTGATGTACAAAGGGATATTTTTGGTTTGGATTCATTTTTAGTTTTTCCAAATGCCCTGGATGAAAGAGTCTAGATAAATAGAAAGAATTTAGAACCAGCAGAGAGAACTTGAAGGAAATGGATCCAAATGAATTGCCACCCTTTGCATATGGCTACACTCATTCACTAACAGTTGTTACATGATAGTGATTGTGAATGATGATGGATTATATGAAAATGCACAGAGCATCATGGGATTTCATAGGTTTATGAAGAAAATATATATATATATATTTATTTATTTAAAATTATACTTTAAGTTCTGGGATACATGTGCAGAATGTGCAGGTTTGTTACATAGGTATACACGTGCCATAGTGGTTTTCTGCACCCATCAACCATCATCTACATTAGGTATTTCTCCTAATGCTATCCCTCCCCTATCCCCCCATCCCCTGACAGACCCTGGTATGTGATGTTCCCCTCCCTGTGTCCATGTGTTCTCATTGTTCAACTCCCATTTATGAGTGAGAACATGGAGTGTTTGGTTTTCTGTTCCTGTGTTAGTTTGCTGAGAATGATAGTTTCCAACTTCATCCATGTCCCTGCAAAGGACGTGAACTCATCCTTAATGACTGCATAGTATTCCACGGTGTATATGTGCCACATTTTCTTTATCCAGTCTATCATTGATGAGCATTTGCATTGGTTCCAAGTCTTTGCTATTGTGAATAGTGCTGCAGTAAACATACATGTGCATGTGTCTTTATAGTAGGATGATTTATAATCCTTTGGGTATATACCCAGTAATGGGATTGATGGGTCAAATGGTATTTCTGGTTCTAGATCCTTAAGGAATTGCCACATTGTCTTCCATAATGGTTGAACTAATTTGCACTCCCATGAACAGTGTAAAAGCATTCCTATTTTTCCACATCCTCTCCAACATCTGTTGTTTCCTGACTTTTTAATGATTGCCATT
>NW_012114888.1:662085-693237 GCF_000951035.1 Colobus angolensis palliatus | reverse complement strand
CCAGCATCTGTTGTTTCCTGACTTTTTAATGATCACCATTCTAACTGGTGTGAGATGGTATCTCATTGTGGTTTTGATTTGCATTTCTCTAATGACCAGTGATGATGAGCTTTTTTTCATATGTTTGTCGGCCATATAAATGTCTTGTTTTGAGAAGTGTCTGTTTATATCCTTTGCTCACTTTTTGATTTTTTTTTTTTGTTTTGTAAATTTATTTAAGTTCCTTGTAGATTCTGGATGTTAGCCCTTTGTCAGATTGATAGATTGCAAAAATTTTCTTCCATTCTGTAGTTTGCCTCTTCACTCTGATGATAGTTTCTTTTGCTGTGCAGAAGCTCATTCGCATAATTAGATCCCATTTGTCAATTTTGGCTTCTGTTGCCATACTTTTGGTGTTTTAGTCTTGAAGTCTTTTTCCCTGCCTATGTCCTGAATGGTATCGCCTAAGTTTTCTTTAGAGTTTTTATGGTTTTAGGTCTTATATTTAAGTCTTTAATCCATCTTGAGTTAATTTTTGTATAAGGTGTAGGGAAGGGGTCCAGTTTCAGTTTTCTGCATATGGCTAGCCAGTTTTCCCAACACCATTTATTAAATAGGGAATCCTTTCTTCATTGCTTGTTTTTGTCAGGTTTGTCAAAGATCAGATGGTTGTAGATGTGTAGTGTTATTTCTGAGGCCTCTCTTCTGTTGCATTGGTCTATATATCTGTTTTGGTACCAGTACCATGCTGTTTTGGTTACTGTAACCTTGTAGTATAGTTTGAAGTCAGGTGGTGTGATGCCTCCAGCTTTGTTCTTTTTGCTTAGGATTGTCTTGGCTATATGAGCTCTTTTTTGGTTCCATATAAAATTTAAAGTAGTTTTTTCTAATTCTGTGAAGAAAGTCAATGGTAGCTTGATGGAGATGGCATTGAATCTATAGATTACTTTGGGCAGTCTGACCATTTTTGCGATATTGATTCTTCTATCCATGAGCATGGAATGTTTTTCCATTTGTTTGTGTCCTCCCTTATTTCCTTGAGCAGTGGTTTGTAGTTCTCCTTGAAGAGATCCTTCACATCCCTTGTGAATTGTATTCCTAGGTATTTTATTCTCTTTGTAGCAGTTGTGAATGGGAGTTCACTCATGATTTGGCTCTCTGTTTGTCTATTATTGGTGTATAGGAATGCTTGTGTTTTTTGCACATTGATTTTGTATCCTGAGACTTTGCCAAAGTTGCTTATCAGCTTAAGGAGATTTTGGGCTGAGACGATGGAGTTTTCTAAATATACAATCATGTCATCTGCGAATAGAGACAATTTGACTTCCTCTCTTCCTATTTGAATACCCTTTATTTCTTTCTCTTGCCTGATTGCCGTGGCCAGAACTTCCAATACTATGTTGAATAGGAGTGGTGAGAGAGAGCATCCTTGTCTTGTGCCAGCTTTCAAAGGGAATGCTTCCAGCTTTTGCACATTCAGTATGATATTGGCTGTGGGTTTGTCATAAACAGCTCTTATTATTTTGAGATACGTTCCATCAATATCTAGTTTATGGAGAGTTTTTAGCATGAAGGGGTGTTGAATTTTATTGAAGGCCTTTTCTGTATCTATTGAGATAATCATGTGGTTTTTGTCATTGGTTCTATTTATGTGATGCATTACGTTTATTGATTTGCACATGTTGAACCAGCCTTGCATCCCAGGGATGAAGCTGACTTGATCTGGATGGATAAGCTTTTTCATGTGCTGCTGGATTGGGTTTGCCAGTATTTTATTCATGATTTTTGCATCGATCTTCATCAGGGATACTGGCCTGAAATTTTCTTTTTTTGTTGTTGTGTCTCTGCCAGGTTTTGGTATCAGGATGATGCTGGCCTCATAAAATGAGTTAGGGAGGAATGCCTCTTTTTCTGTTGTTTGAAATGGTTTCAGAAGGAATGGTACCAGCTCCTCTTTGTACTTCTGATAGAATTTGGCTATGAATTGATCTGGTCCTGGGCTTTTTTTGGTTGGTAGGCTATTGATTACTGCCTCAATTTCAGAACTTGTTATTGGTCTATTCAGGGATTTGACTTCTTCCTGGGTTAGTCTTGGGAGGGTGTATGTGTCCAGGAATTTATTTCTTCTAGATTTTCTAGTTTATCTGCGTAGAGGTATTTATACTATTCTCTGATGGTAGTTTGTATTTCTGTGGGATCAGTGGTGATATCCTGTTTATTGTTTTTTATTGTGTCTATTTGATTCTTCTCACTTTTTTTCTTTATTAGTCTGGCTATCTATTTTGACTGCTATCTATATAGACTGTTATCTATTAGCAGTCTATCTTTTTTGTTGATCTTTTCAGAAAACCACCTCCTAGATTCATTGATTTTTTGAAGGATTTTTCATGTCTCTATTTCCTTCAGTTATGCTCTGATCTTAGTTATTTCTTGCCTTCTGCTAGCTTTTGCATTTGTTTGCTCTTGCTTCTCTAGTTCTTTTAATTGTGATGTTAGTGTGTTGATTTTAGATCTTTCCCACTTTCTCCTGTGAGCATTTAATGCTATAAATTTCCCTCTCAACAGTGCTTTAGTTGTGTCCCAGAGATTCTGGTATGTTGTGTCTTTGTTCTCATTTGTTTCAAATAACTTATTTATTTCTGCCTTAATTTTGTTATTTACCTAGTAGTCATTTAGGAGCAGGTTGTTCAGTTTCCATGCAGTTGTGCAGTTTTGAGTGAATTTCTTAATCCTGAGTTCTGAGTTGATTGCTCTGTGGTCTGAGAGACTGTTTGTTATGATTTCCGCTCTTTTGCATTTGCTGAGGAATATTTTACTTCCCATTATGTGGTCAACTTTAGAATAATTGTGGTGCTGAGAAGAATGTGTATCTGTTGATTCGGGGTGAGAGTTCTGTAGATGTCTGTTAGGTCCGCTTGGTCCAGAGCTGAGTTCAAGTCCTGAATATCCTTGTTAATTTTCTGTCTCATTGATCTGTCTAATATTGACAGTGGGTTATTAAAGTCTCTCATTATTATTGTGTGGAAGTCTAAATCTCTTTGTAGGTCTCTAAGAACTTGCTTTATGAATCTGGGTGCCCCTGTATTGGGTGCATATATATTTAGGATAGTTAGCTCTTCTTGTTGCATTGATCTCTTTACCATTATGAAATGCCCTTCTTTGTCTTTTTTGATCTTTGTTGGCTTAAAGTCTGTTTTATCAGAGACTAGGATAGCAACCCCTGCTTTTTTTTTGCTTTCCATTTGCTTGGTAAATCTTCCTCCCTCTCTTTATTTTGAGCTATGTGTGTCTTTGCATGTGAGATGAGTCTCCTGAATACAGCACACTGATGTGTCTTGACTCTTCAGCCAATTTGCCAGTCTGTGTCTTTTAATTGGGGCATTTAGCCTGTTTACATTTAAGGTTAAAATTGTTATGTGTGAGTTTGATGCTGTCATTATGATGCTAGCTGGTTATTTTGTCCATTAGTTGATGCAGTTTCTTCATAGCGTCGACGGTCTTTACAATTTGGTATGTTTTTGTGGTGGCTGGTACCGGTTTTTCCTTTCCACATTTAGTGCTTCCTTCAGGAGCTCCTGTAAGGCAGGCCTGGTGATGACAAAATCTTTCAGTATTTGCTTGTCTGTAAAGGATTTTATTTCCCCCTTGCTTATGAAGCTTAGTTTGGCTGGATATGAAATTCTGGGTTGAAAATTCTTTTCTTTAAGAATGTTGAATATTGGCCCCCACTTTCTTGTGGCTTGTAGGGTTTCTTCAGAGAGGCCTGCTGTTAGTCTGATGGGCTTCCCTTTGTGGGTAACCCGACCTTTCTCTCTGGCTGCCCTTAACACTTTTTCCTTCATTTCAACCTTGGTGAATCTGACAATTATATGTCTTGGGGTTTCTCTTCTTGAGGAGTATCTTTGTGGTGTCCTCTGTATTTCCTGAATTTGAATGTTGGCCTGTCTTGCTAGGTTGGGGAAGTTCTCTTGGATAATATCCTTAAGAGTGTTTTGCAACTTGGTTCCATTCTCCCTATCACTTTCAGGTACACCAGTCAAACGTACATTTGGTCTTTTTACATAGTCTCATATTTCTTGGAGGCTTTGTTTGTTCCTTTTCATTCTTTTTTTCTCTTATCTTGTCTTCATGCTTTATTTCATTAAGTTGGTCTTCCATCTCTGATATCCTTTCTTCTGCTTGATCAATTTGGCTATTGATACTTGTGTATGCTTCACAAAGTTCTCGTGCTGTGTTTTTCAGCTCCATCAGGTCTTTTATGTTCTTCTCTAAGCTGATTATTCTAGTTAGCAATTCCTCTAACCTTTTTTCAAGGTTCTTAATTTCCTTGCATTGGGTTACAATATACTCCTTTAGCTCGGAGGAGTTTGTTATTACCCACTTTCTGAAGCCTACTTCTGTCAATTCATCAGACTCGTTCTCCGTCCAGTTTTGTTCTCTTGCTGGCAAGGAGTTGTGGTCCTTTGGAGGAGAAGAAGTGTTCTGGTTTTTGGAATTTTCAGCCTTTTTGTGCTGGTTTTGGCTCATCTTTGTGGATTTATCTACCTTTGGTCTTTGATGTTCGTGACCTTTGGATGGAGTTTTCATTTGGACATCCTTTTTGTTGATGTTGATGCTATTCCTTTCTGTTTGTTAGTTTTCCTTCTAATAGTCAGGCTTCTCTGCTGCAGGTCTGCTGGAGTTTGCTGGAGGTCCACTCCAGACCTTGTTTGCCTGGGTATCACCAGTGGAGGCTGCAGAACAGCAAAGATTGCTGCCTGTTCCTTCCTCTGGAAGCTTCATCCCAGAGGCGCACCTGCCAGATGCCAGCTGAAGGTCTCCTGTAAGAGGTGTCTGTCAACCCCTGCTGGGAGGTGTCTCCTAGCAGGAGGCACAGGGGTCAGGGACCCACTTGAGGAGACAATCTGTCCCTTAGCAGAGCTCGAGCGCTGTGCTGGGAGATCTGCTGCTCTCTTCAGAGCTGGCAGGAGGAACGTTTAAGTCTGCCGAAACTGTGTCCACAGCCACCCCTTCCCCCATGTGCTGTGTCCCAGGAAGATGGAAGTTTTATCTATAAGCCTGTGACTAGGGCTGCTGCCTTTCTTTCAGAGATGCCTTACCCAGAGAGAAGGAATCTAGAGAGGTAGTCTGGCTACAAAATCTTTGCCAAGCTGTGGTGGACCCCGCCCAGTTAGAACTTCCTGAAGGCTTTGTTTACACTGTGAGGGGAAAACTGCCTACACAAGCCTCAGTAATGGCGGATGCCCCTCCCCCCACCAAGCTCCAGCGTCCCAGATCGACTTTAGACTGCTGTGCTGGCAGCAAGAATTTCAAGCCATTGGTCTTAGCTTGCTGGGCTCTGTGGGGTTGGGATCCACTGAGCTAGACCACTTGGCTCCCTGGCTTCCACCTCCTTTCCAGGGGAGTGAGTAGTTCTGTCTCACTGGTGTTCCAGGCGCCACTGGGGTATGAAAAAAACTCCTGCAGCTAGCTAGCTTGGTGTCTGCCCAAACAGCTGCCCAGTTTTGTGCTTGAAACCTAGGGCCCTGGTGGTGTAGGCACCCGAGGGAATCTCCTGGTCTGAGGGTTGCAAAGACCATGGGAAAAGCATAGTATGTGGGCTAGAGTGCACTGTTCCTCATGGCATGGTCCTTCATGGCTTCTGTTGGCTAGGGGAGGGAGTTCCCCGACCCCTTGCGCTTCCTGGGTGAGGCAACGCCCCACCCTGCTTTGGCTCGCCCTCCCTGGGCTGCACCTACTGTCTAACCAGTCCCAATGAGATGAGCCAGATACCTCAGTTGGAAATGCAGAAATCACCCCCCTTCTGCATTGATCTCGCTGGGAGCTGCAGACCGGAGCTGTTCCTATTCGGCCATCTTGCCAGCCACCCCCAGAAAAAGATCTTTTGTGCCAGGAATTGAGAATAAATACCAAGAACAGCTAAGAAATGTTTTAAATAATTTCCTTTCAGAGTGGGAACATCATTTTAGCATTTATTCCCTCAGGGAGAAAATTCTTCAATAAATATAGAAATCTTTGGGAAATTAGGAGTTTAATAAGAGGCTTCTATATTGACTTTCATACATTTACTTCTGCAGCGTTTGCTGTCTTGAACTGTAAAGTTAAAATTAAACAATTTGACTTAGACTGAAAAGAATCCCAATGGTATATTATCAATAATGCTTTTCTTAGAGGCCTCATAATGCCAAAGAAACGTTTTTCAATCAATTGAAATAGTGGTCCCATAATTTCATTTAAATATCAGGGATAAGACTGAAGAGTCTTTGGAAAGCCATCATGTCTCCCCGCTGTCTTGGGTTAAGACTGCACCTAGACTGCCCTCAACAGATAGAAATTTCAAGAATTTACAAAAAGATTGTATAACCTGATTTGGGATAACATCTCCCTTGTCAGTGTGCATTTCTTTATGTAACAGTCCTATTTGATTACATCAGATGAAATGGGGGCAGTTTAACTCCACGGCAGGGCTGCAGAAGTGCAAATAGAGGGAAGAGTTGCATCAAGAAGACAATGGAACTAGTGGTTCCTGGGCCAGAGGACAGCTGAGGCAGAGGCTCTGCAGACCTTAAGTTCTCCATTTGCTGTGCTCCTGTTTCTCCGGGGCATTCTTATCCTTGATACCTAAAGCTTTTTGAGCTAAAATAAAACAGTGAATATATTTCTTCCCTTTCACCTTCACAAAAATCTATGTACACATACGAATTTCCCAGTGAAAAGACAAATGATGTTTTTGGTTGAGATATAATTAACATAGAGTCAATTGTATAAATCTTAAGTGTATAGGTCAACACATTTTGTAAAATGTGTGCAGTTGAGTAACCAACACAAAAATCGAGATGTAGAATATTTTTACCACTTCAGAAAGTTCCTTTCTCCCGCTTTCTGGTCAAATTCCCTACCTGGAGGCAATTACTATTCTGATTTCTGTCACCATAGATTGGTTTTGTCTGTTCTTAAATAAGAATTTTAAATCTTTGAGAAAAGTCAGTTTTAAAAAATATTAAAGAAGTATAGTTTTTTTCTTTTTTCAATTTTTTTTTTTTTTTTGATACAGAGTATTGCTCTGTTGCCCAGGCTGGAGTGCAGTGGCACAATCTCGGCTCACTGCAACCTCTGCCTCCCAGGTTCAAGGAATTCTGCTTCAGCCTCCTGAGTAGCTGGGATTACTGGCGCCTGCCACCACACCTGGCTAAACGTTTTTGTATTTTTAGTAGGGACGACCAGGCTGGTCTCAAACTCCTGGCCTCAAATGATCCACCTACCTTACCTACCTTGGCCTCCCAAGGTGCTGAGATTTACAGGTGTGAGTCACCCCGCCTGGCCAGAAGTATAATTTAGTGTATTAATGTTTAATATGAAAAACTTCCTCATACTTGTTTGTCTCTATTCTTAAGGTTAAAACTGGTTATAGATGCATATGTATCTATGTCATAGTTGAAATTAAAAACCAAAATCACAGAATAGTCTATAGAAAAATAGATCTTTTTTGTTTTCTTTTTTTTTTGAGACAGGGTCATGTTCTGTCGCCCTGTCGCCTAGGCTGGAGCGCAGTGGTGTGAACATAGCTCACTGCAGCCTTGACCTCCTGAGGTCAAGCAGTTCTCCCATCTCAGCCTCCCGAGTAGCTGGGATTACAGGCGTGTGACACCACACCAGGCTAATGTTTTTTTTTAAGAGTTGTGTTTTTGCCATGTTTCCCAGGCTGGTCTTGAACTCCTGAACTCAAGCAATCTTCCCGCTTTGGCCTCCCAAAATGCTGGGATTACAGGCATGAGCCACCGTACCTGGCCAAAAATATATCTTTATATATTTGTCACTTGATTGTGTGTATCTTAGAAGTGATTATGCAAACCCTGCAACCATTACTGACATTTTCTCCATTTGCAGATTCTAGAACACGTAGAGCCCTTACGTCCCTACGAATCCCTCGACACCCTGAAACAGTTCCTCCAGTATCATGGCAAGATTTTGTGTTTCTTCTGCCTATGGGATGACTCAGTCTCGATGTTTGGAGACCGTAGAGAACTCATCCTGCATTACTTCTTGTGTGATGATACTATTGAAATCAAAGAATTGCTTCCACACAACTCAGGCCGAGATGCTATAAAAATGTTCCTCCGGAGGAGTAAGCTGCCCAAGGTGAGCAGTGGACATAACCACTTTCTGAATTTGCTTGGGAGTCAAGAGACTAGAGTCACTGTTTGGAATGTTGTGTGTTATGACTATGCGATGATAATAACCATGCACTGGTGCAGGTATTTGGAAAACTTTCATTTTGTGCTCTCTATTAATATACATCTGTGAAAGTAATACAGAGAATATGATCAATTAGAGTTGGAACATTGAAGTTAAGGCAAGTAAAGGAAAAAAGTCAAATGTAAGAGAAAGCACCTATTCATCATTGAGTTCATATCCAGTTTTGTGAAACTAAATGACTCCTTAGTAAAAGAATTGCTTGTGGCTTTGGACGGGGCACTGCAGACTACTGAGGAGAGCCCATGGTTTGGTCTGGGTTGTGAATACAAACACACACTATACACGTGCACCTACATGTGCATGTACACATGCACTCACAAACATACACATGCAAGTTTACAAACCAAAGTGCCTTTTCTGAGTGTAGCAGCTGGTCACCAACTAGCCACTAGTTAGTGGCAGTGATGACTTTTGCATTTTATTTGATACTAAAAAGAGTTGTCAGATTGATTTCTATAAATATTTATGGCCATTTGAGAGCTCATGTAATTTGGGTGCAGCAGAAACTTCCCAGACCTGGATTAGGGTTGTGAGTCTGCCCCTTAATAGTTGTGCTACCTTGGGCAAATCACATAACCTCTTTGAGCTTATCCCCGTCTTTAAAATGTGGTAACATAGTAAAAAAACAAAAAAACCAAAAAACACCATCGAAGGACCTGTAAACACCTATAAGGACACTTAAAAACATAAAGGCTTTTTCAAAAGCTCTGTTATATTTTCTTTCTTATTTGGATAAAGTATCTTCTTAGTGCACATGAAAAGGTTACCATAACACTAATTTCCGAGGCAAATAACTGCTGGCCATTCAGTCCTCATGGGAGGTTTCTCCAGATTCTCTGAGCCCACTGCCAGAAGCCCTACTGCGTGTGCTTGGAGGCAGGGGAGGCACAGTTTGTCCCAGAGTGAGCCCTGGATACGCATAGCAGGCAACCAGGAGGTGCCAGAAAAACCTGTTTTTAGAATGACTTTGAAAAATAGGCTAAATATAAAATAATAATGACATACCTGACATTTACAGTGTGCCAACATCAGTTAATTCATTTTATTCATTCAGCAAATATTCATTGAGTGCCACCTGTATGCCAGCCCTGGAGTTATAGTAAGAAAGGGAATGGATTAGATCCTACCACACCTTGTTTTGATTTTGTCTTCCAGAATTGCCCACCTAGAGTCTATCAACCAGGCCAGATAACAGATCGAGTGGTTCTTAATTTGTATGGTGACTTCATAAAGAACCAAGCGGATGGCTTCCTGATGGATAGATATAAGGGAAGAAACCTCACATTTTATTACCTGTTTCTAGTGTGACTTCTTTGGAACCTGAATAGTGGGGCGAGTTACATACTCTTCTCTTGTGAGATTGTGAATGAAATCGATGCTTACATAAATATGCATTGTACTGCTGTTTATTAGTAATAAGCATGCTGACATGTCTATATAAATATATGCATTGCATTGCAGTTTGTAAGTATAATACTACAGTACTAAAATAATACTTTAGAATATTAACATCAACTGGTTGCTTTTTTATTTGATTGTTAAAATTTAGTTATTAAAGATTGAAGTTTTATTTTTAATTTCCTTTTTTTCTCTGGGAAGGGGTTCCTGGTTCTTTGGAGGGTCCATGGTGCCAATGCTATGTTCCTTTGTCTTTATTAGCTAGGAGAAGTAGACCAAGAGTTTTACAAAGATAGTGACCTGTCCCTCGGAGTCACCATCAATGTGTGGGGAAGAAAAGTGCTCCTTTATGACTGTGATGAATTTACGAAGTCTTATTATAAGTCTAAATATGGAATTGGTAAGTGATACGTATGTCAATTAAAATATTTTTAAAATTAAACCCTTTGTTCCCCAGTTAAGATTTTACTTTGGAGTTTCAAATGTTAGGCTCATAATAGCTACCACTTACTGTGCATTTGCTATCTTCCAGCCGTTTGTTGTCTTATATATATATTCCTAACAATTCTCTATGGGTAGGCTCATGATCCCCATTTTAGAGGTGAAAAAAACCGAGGCTTAAAGGGGGCTCATTTGTCCAAGGTTATGCAGTGAGCAAAGAGTGAGCCAAGATTTGAACTTGTCTGCCTGATGCCAGGGACTTCCGTTTTCCTTTATAGTCCTCTGCCCTACTCCAATATGGGGTAAATGTTTTGGCTGAACAATCGCAATGGAAATCTGAATGCTTTTCTTTTCACTTAATTCTTCTTACCACAATGGGTATACCTAATTGAGTTATCGAGGGAATTCTCTTCTGCTAGTTTTGCTCTACCTTTCCTGGTGAGGCTCAGCCAGGTTTTAAGCTTCTCTCTTCTCAGACATTAACTCCATTCCAATAAGGTTAGTTCAGTTCAGAATGAAAATGAGCTATTGATTGAGCACCTTCTATATGTAGGTCATTGTAGTAGACTTAGGAGATACAGAATTGCATAAGAGGTTTCTAGGCTGGAAGGGGAACTGAGACCTGCAGCGTGTGACACCATGTTACGAGTGTCTTGGAAGCTGGTGGAGGATGTGACGTGTAACCTAAAATATAAACCCTCATTTGTTAAACTCCCCTCTACCTGAGTCTCCAGGTACCTACTGCTGCTAGAAATTGATGGGACTTGCTGACCTCCCAGTTTGGGACTAGAGTTGGGATAGGGGGTACTTAGTCCTGTACTTCTCTCTGAACCTTGGAGTATTCATATGAATGCACTTCCCCGAGGGGTGAGATGGAAGCCAAGTGTAACCGCAGCTTCTTAAAAGACAAAGTGCTTTGTCTCTAGAATGAGATGAAGCCATGCTATGTGTCTTGTTGTCTGCATTGTGTAGTATTCCTGGCCTTCTGGGAGTCTTTATAGTGTGAGAGAAGGCACATCAGGCACACAAAGGGGTTAGAGTAAAAAAGGCTTTCAGTTTTACTCCTAGGTTCATGAGGGGAATTTGCTGCACTGCATCTGCATGCCAGATTAGTCAAAATGTATGGGCCCTACTGGGGCCAAATTGGTGACCTCTTTTTATTTTATTTTCTAAAATTAGTCCCCTTCAGTGGACACAGTTGGGCATATTTGCCTTGGGGACTGTGGACAAGAAGCAGCCAGGAATGTGTAGGTGGCAGCTGCTATGGAGAAGCTGCTGGTGGCCCTTAGACTATGGGAAAAGAATTTGGCCTTTAATAAATGTAGATGCCTGTTTGGAATCTGTAAGTCTTTAGTATAGAATGAAAATTTAAATGTATATATCAAGATGAGTCACCAAAAACCATAACTTACACCTGATGATTACCTTAATACAAAGGATGTGGTAAATGTTCCAAAGCATTGTATGATTCCTTAAACATAAAGTCCAACTTTTGGTTGATGTTTGTCTGTCAGCTTGGTGAGAATATGAAAGTTGCATTTGGGAAAATGAATGTCCTAGTGGTGAGACTTAGTATGTTGTTAGGGTCTTAACGGCTTCTCTAGAAAATTTTTGGAGGCAGTGTGAATTCCCTGTTGTGCTCCAAATCAAGCCATCCTGGGTAAATGTATCAGCTTCAAATGTCCTATGGTCCATTTCAGTCGAGTCCTTGTGCTGAATTTCTTTCTGTTCACTTCTTTTGTTCACTCTGTGGACTAATTGTATTATGTAAAAAAAAAGTACTCTGTGCCTTTAAAGCTAATATAACATGAGCATTATGCATTTAAACAGAAAATTATGCAAATGCAAAATTATGATGCATTTCATAGTCACACTGACTTTTTATATTTCTCATAACATATGTTAAAATATCCCATTTAACAGACACTATTATTACACAACATTTCTTGAGTTACAACAGTGTACTTAATGTAAGTAAAGACTAGAAATTATATCTATGATGAGGTGGAGGGGAGAATGAATCAGTATTCTCTGATGATCTTTGCGTCTGTTTTTCCTGATTTTTTGGTAAGGTTAAATTAATATCCTTAATGTTACTTAGATACAGTTATTTCTGCCATTTTAATTTTTTTTATAGTTCATCAGGTCCCAGCAATTTTTTAAACTGACCAAATGACATGTGTTATGTTTTGGTAGCCTTAAAACCCACACCAGGACAAAGTCCCATCAATCATTGTGGTTCTGTCAATAATCGTGGTCACATTTCCTCCCTTGTCAATAATTGCGTTCAGTAGAAAACCTGGGTGTCTCCACTGTGCAGGGCGCAGGAAGGATCTGACAAGTACCAGCAACACAGCTAGGGGCCTCTCTAGCAGGAAGGCGGGGGAGACTTCTAATGCAGAATGCAGCCTTGGTGCTTTAGTACCTTCTCCTGTGTGATGACACCCCAGCATACTTTTGGGGGAGAAAAAATGGCAGACAAAGACAAGGAGTTGGCCACAGTCCCAAGAAAGGTACATGGATAACCTTTCTATTTATGTAGAAGTGGAGGGCTTGCTAGAATTCCAAGAGACATTTGAGCTCCTGTGTAAAACTCAATCTCTTAAGATGATTCCTTCATACTTTTAAGGATTCTAAGGAGAAGGTGATTCCATAGATTTCTTCTCTTTAATAGTGCAGTGTGACCCCCTCCATCAGGCAGTTTGGCCATCCTGCTGGCCCTGGCTTGCCTGCCGGGCTGTAGCATGTCACTCCCTCATTATTTTATGTGAATGAACACCGACCGGCAGATGGAGGTCTGTTGATCTTTCCTATAGCATGAAGGTTGAGAAAGGCTCTAGGGGTTCCAGCAGGTGTTTCTTTCACTAAAAGGACAGGGATCAAATGTAAACTGTTCATACGTAGGAATTTCTGCTTTAGGTTGTTATTTGTCTATCAGTGGACTTTCTTATTTTTTCTTAGTGGCTGGGACAATGAAACTAGTAACAAGACTGTTCCTTCTCATTGCTTTTGAACACTTATTAGGCTATACTTAGATTGAACAAAAATCTTAAAGACCTTTAATTTTGTGGAGTCATTTCTGGCCATCTCTGAATTTTTAGGAACAGCAGAACATTTAAGATGAGTGTTTAATGATTATTTGAGTGAACTGGACACTTAAAATTGCATCAATAGGATAGAATTGGCTTCTGGTCTCATTACGTGGTCCTGATGGACCTAACAATTTTGTTTCTTTTGCTTCCCATATAAAATGAAGGTGGTTGAGATGGGAGGATTCTTAAAGATTTTGTAGCTCTAACATGATGTGAATCACGAATTTAGGTTTCATTGAAATCATTTGACGTGGGTATTGAATACAAGTACAAGTGGATTTACCTTGAAGCTAATGAATAATAATCTTTAGAGGTCTTCCTTTCCAGGGGTCCCAATCCAAGGCCCTGGCCTAATTTTGTCTTAGTAATTTGACATTCTTCGTCTAGAACAGCTTCGCCCAAATTATTTAAGCTTCCAGCCTCCCAAAACCTGTATTCATCTCTAGGCTACTAGAACATAAGCGATGAACTATGAGGTAATTGAAGGCTTTTCCCAGTAGTCTTTCCCACTGAGATGGTGAATAGAAAATCACCACGAAGAAACATTAAGACTCCTTTGTAATATGTATCATCTCTCTGCCAATTTGTTGGAATCTCATCAACCATGGATGGGCATTCGAGATATATATGTAAGTTTTGACAAGTCACTTGGAATTAGAGAAATCAGATAAGTAAAAGACATATCTGTCTCAGGATCTAGCAGAATGCCAACTTAAGACATTGGGGAAGATGCTTTGTACAAAAATGTATACTTTTTCATTTATTCAATGAATATTTTTGAACACCTAAAACATGCGGGATGCTGGGATGATGGAAAACCAAAGTGAGGAAACTTGTCATTCAGCTGTGAGTTCAGAGCTTTGTGAATGTATGCAAATTACCCAGAGAAATGGAATTTAAAGTTGGATCTTGAGCCAGAGTTTCCAAAAAGATGTATGTGGTGGTATAAAAGTCAGGCATGATGGAATGGAAAAGTTCTCAGCTTTTATACACTAGATGGCACTGTGGGTGCAGAGGAAAGCTCTAAATTGGTTCTTTTGTTACTTAAATCTGTTGCAAAAATTATATGGTTGAGAAAACAACAGTGTGTTATAAGCCCTGTAATTCTGGGGGGAAGTGTAGAATGCAGTCCTAATTACTTTGAGATTCAATATGTGTCCTCTTTTGGTTAGACTGCTTAGATTGGTACGTAGAGTTGTATGTATATGTCTCCTGTTGTAAGAAACTGCTCAGGCCCAGATTTTTTAGTAATCACATAGAGCTCTCCTGCCATGGTTATGATGCTCTTCCTGAAATGAAAGACCAAACAGTGGTGCGTTAGATGTAATGGTTAGCAATGATAGCATCTACTGCAATTCTGCCCATTTCCAAGATTTGAACTCTCCTCTTTATTTCCAAGACTTTTCTTTAATCACCACAAAAATAGTAATAGTTGAAGCTCACAAGTCACTTCTGTACAGGCAGACTGGCTCCCCCCTTTCACTGAGTCACCTTTATACATGTCTGCTGTAAGCAGTCTCTGTTAGGATGTAACAATACTCTTTTGGGGATTGTGTTTGGGGAAATTTCACACAAAGGCTGCTAGGAAGTCTAAGGAAATATGAAAGCTGAAAGTGTTTTCAACAAGAGTTAGAAATGGCCTCAAGCTCTTAGCCTTTTGATCATCAGTTAAAAAACAAAACAAAAACAAAAAAACCACCTTAATATTAAGAGTTAGGTTGTCTTGGATGAAAAATCGATCTCCATTTTCTCTTCTAGAGGTGTGCACTAAAATTTGTACTCTTCCTCTATGAGAACTTTGACAGTGGAAAAGGAAATATTTGCTTATGTAGAACTCCTTTCATTCATGATTGAAAACACCTATGTCATACTGAAGCTTGGAGAAGTAGAAAATAGATTCTGTGGGAGTTTGTTTTGTTTTGTTTTAGGAAAGATCTGGCATCTTTTTTGCCATTTATGCTGGGGACAAACACAGTGACTTGGATAGATCAGGTCAATATGTTCCTTGCTCTGGAGAGCACGGTTGCTTCTGAGATTGTACAACCTCGCAAATGAGTACCTGAAAGCTCCTAGGCTATTACAAATATGTTACCAGCTCTCTCTCCACCTCTCTTTCCTCACAGATGATAAGTATATAAATACAATCAACAGTATTTACCGCATAGCACTCCCTTGGAGAGAGTAGGCAGTTGGCTATTTTAAAAGTTTTTTCTCTTTCTGTTTTGTTTGTTCACTTCATTGCATTTGAGTGCAATTGTAGTCTTTTCTTGGGCTTAACAAAAGCTACCTGGGGCTGTGGCTGGTGAGAGGAACGTTTTATTTTGGTGTTTGTTTTTGAACTTCATAGGGAAATACTATGACCTGGAGTTGATTTGGAGGCAATGGAGGGTACTCAAATAGAGGGTGCAGTAGGAGGAGATGGTGGATGCGGAAGGATAAAGGTGAATAGTGAGGAATAAGTCCTGTTTGGAAAAGAATTTTATTAGTGAGTGTTGACTGAGATAGGAGAGGGCTAAATTGCAGGTTAAAATATGGAATGAGTGGCATAAAGTTTCAAGTATGAATTTTCATATTATTGGAAAAATCAGGAGAACAAAAAATATTCAGAAATGGGAATGTGATGACAAAATATAAACGTTTACTTATTTGACATAGATTCTTTTTTTTTTCTTTTAACTTTTGAACCGATGGTGATTATTGAGTTCCATGGTTTTTGTAAACATGATTGAAACGTACTCTCACAGGATTTTGCTGTGTTTTGTTTGAAAGAGTTTAAAATAGTCTACAAAGATCTCCATGTTGATCTTGAAAACATAACAAACCTTTCAAAACAGCCATAATCAGGGCAAAAAAAATATTGATGTTTTGTTTGCCTTTGTTTTGTTCTAGAGAACTTTACCTCAGTTTCATGCAAGCCTCCTTCTCCTCCTCCAAAAATAGAAAGGAAATTTCCACCTTACAACGGTTTTGGTTCTGAAGAGGATTCTCTCCATACCTGCATAGGCCTCAAGCCCACACCTCATCGGAGGAACTTCAAGAAGTTTATGGAAAAAGACAGGTGCTTGAGGGAACCATGATTTTAGTCTGATCTTTCCCAAATGTGTTTGGGGTTTATAACATAGTTCTCATGACAAAACAGATGTCACGCAGCTCATCTAATTGCAAGTCCAGGGAGACATTATTATAGGCTTTTAATGAGGTTGATTAACATGCACGTATTAACAGGTTCTTACTTGAGTGCTTATTTTAATAAGTATCATCTGGAGGCCCCTAAAGTAATATTATCTCCAATCTATGTTGCCTTTCCATATCTATCTATATGTCTGTCTCCCGAAGATGGGAAAGATGTAGAGTAGGAGTTAGCAAGCTCTTTCTTAAAGGGTCAGATAGGAAATATTTTTGGCTTTGTGGGCCATACGGTGTCTGTCACAACCACTCAGATCTGCCTTTGTAGCGTGAAAGCAACCACAGACAGAATGTAAATGGTTGTGTGACTGTGTTCCAATAAGACTTTTTTTATGGACACTGACATTCAAGTTTGATATAATTTTTATATATCACAAAATATTACTCTTATTTTGATTTTGCCAACTATTTCAAAATGTAAAAACCATTCTTATCTCAAAAGTCATATAAAAACAGGTGGCCTGGTGGATTTGGCTCACTGACTGTGGTTTGCCAACCCCCGCTATAGAGATTTCAAGGATTTATACGTGTTTTTAAAAATGTTACTTGGTGATTAATGTTGTTGTTTTCACTTGAGAGGTTGGTTGCGTTCAGTAACCATAGATTTCTCACTTGGCTGAATATAATTTTAAATGATGGACTTTCAGAAGTATTCCTAATAGACATGGAGAAAAACCTGCCTGTAAATCATGCAGATAGAATGTAGACACTGCCCTCGGCTACTTTTTGCTTCTGCAGGGAGAGCGAGCCCTGGAGAAAGAAGTCAGGGGAAAAGTGGTGGGGAAACATTGTAGGTGCTTGAATAGGATGTGGGCTAAGGCTTGCAGTCCTGTGTGAGGGAAATAATGGATCAGGAGATTCTGGGGAGAAACATTGATAAAGGGAACGTGGTAAGTCTAGGAGAAGGAGAAGAAAAAGACATCCTGAATTTCATAAAATTGATTGGGGTCAGGTGTTGTTGTAGAACATTTGAAGGAGAGAGAACAGTAGTTGTGTTATATTTGTAAAAGTGGTAAAAATCAATTAAGAATTATCTAGAATGTCTAAAAGTCTGCCTTTGCTATGACATGATGTCCTTCATCTTTCTAGAAATAATATTTTATTTTGAAAGACTTTAGGGTTCTATTTTTAAGTTTTAGATTTGATGCTTCTCAGGAATGGTCCCTGAACTTTTTAGAAATGCTAATTATTGTGCTTCCCCCCACCCAGATCGACTGAGATAGAAGCTCTGGGGAAGGGGCCCAACATTCTGAGTTTTCTCAAGTCTTCCAGGGGATTCTGAGACACACCACTGTTTGAGAATCACTGATTTTTATCACATAAGAGGGTTGCCAGCTTATACTCTGTCCTCCCTGATCGAGAACAGTGTTTAGGTGAGGTTCCAGGGTAGGACTTTTGATGACTAACTGCTGTTTTTAAGGACAGCCACCCGAAGGAGGTGGGCAGAAAGAATGTCCCTATTGTAAAAGGAGAGGGAATTTTTCTTATAAGTAAACAAGATGAAATATTATCCAGGGCGTTGCTTCTGGAACCCAGGGGAAAACCGTTCTTTGTGAGTAGTTGATTTAGTCCCTCTTTCTGTCTACACTGGGTAAACTTGCCCACAGAACACTGACTGTAGATGGTGTTCTATGTTCTTGTCATGTTGTCATGGCTGAAGGATGGTAGTGTAGGCACAAATGGCTCTCATTTTGTTCTTTCTGTCCACTGCTCAATCTGTACCAGGAATACACTTTCCTCAAGCTCTTCTCACACAGGGACCGTGTTTCCATAGTAACTAGCACATTCAGCTGGAGACTTATACATGAGTTTGAATAACCCAAGGTTTTAAAACTGTAAGAACCTAAGGAAGATGATTTCACAAAGCATACAAAGAATAGTTTTTTAAAATACAAATAAACTGTGAATTGAGACATGAAATTGTACATGACACTTTGATTATATATATATTGCTATTAAAGATGTACTTGGTGCTATTGTTCTGAGGTTAACGCTGGTCTATGAGTCATTGGAGGGAATAGTTTCAGATTAAAGCATATGAGCTTTTGATGGATATAAAGATCTTCTTTATTATCTGGGTAGATATCACTGTGGTAGCCTGCTGGGCAGATTGTCTAGTCTGAGGAGGAAGAGCCAGGATAATATCTTTCTTGCTGCACCAGGCTGAATTAGTTACTCTGTTCTTTGTGTGCCCACAGTACTCTGTTGATTATATCTCTAGTAATAATGTTATTACTATTGCTGATCACTCATAATAAGCCATTAGTGGTTACTATGTGCTATGTTACAATACTTAATCTAGTTTAATCATCAAATCCTTGGAAAGTAGATAATGTTATTGTACCCATTTTTTACATGAGAAAACTGAGGCTCAGAGAGGCCATGCAACTTCCTCAAGGTCACACAGCTAATTTTTACTTGAACTGGGAACTGAACCCAGGGAAATCTGACTTCTGGAATTTGCCTGTCTTTCGACAGAATCTATACATATAACAGTGCACGTTAAGGACTTGTTTATGTAATTTGTGGGCTCCTTTAGACCAAGAGCTCCTTGAGGGCAGGGGCCAGCTTTATTGCTTCCATAAGAGCTAGTGCTGGCTATATATTTGGGAATCAATAGTTTAAGAAGAGAAGGAATGGATGAGAAGTGAGCAAATAGAATAAATGTTCACTCATCCAGTTCTTAATCATGGATAGAAGAGACAGATGACTTCTCACTGGGAGGGTTATTATCCCAGACTTGTGCCAGTCATAGCCATATAGCATCCAAAAATTCATGGTTTAATCTTCATCTCTGTCTTGTTACAGATATTGTCCATCTGGTTTCACCACCAGTCATTTTTTTCCTTCTTTTAAAAATGTTTCCCCATTAATAAAAATAAGCCTTCATGTGTCTTCCAAGCATAAGATTCTATAGCTGTAGCTATATTTGAGGTTTTTAGTAGGTGTATAGCCCTGGATGAGCCATTCATTATCTTAGTGAACAACTATTTCTTGAATCCCTGCTGTGTGCCAAGCAATGTTCTGAGTGTTTGGGATACATCAGCGAACAAAATAGACACCAAGGCCTGCCATCGTGGAACTTATATTCTAGTTCTGGGAGGTGGACCATCAATTAATACATAAGTAAATTATGAAATATTTACAAGATGTTAAGTACCATAAAAAAAATAAAGAAGGTATTAAGTTGCTGTGGAAAGAATAAAGGCAGATTGGGAGTATGCGGCTGAGGAACATTCCTGGTTGCAATTTTAAATAGTGTGGTCTTGAGGGACTTTACTGAAGAGAGGAAATGTGCTCCAGGCAAAAGGAACAGTCGGTGTAAAGGCCCTGAGCAAGAAGAATGCCTGGGATATTCAAGGAGCATCCGGGAGGCCAACATGGATGGAGTAGATGAGTAAAGGGCAGAGCACACGGAGAGGAGATGAGAGTGTATGGGGAACTGGGTACACAGGGCTTTACGGACTGTTTAAGGACGCTTTGACTTTGAGTGATAAGGGAGCCATTAGAAAATTTGAGCAGAGAAGTGACTTGAGCTGATTTTCTTTTTAAAAGAATCATTCCAGTGTAATGTTGAGAGCAGACTATAGATGGCAATGGTGGAAATTAAGACCGGGTAAGAAGCTACTGCAGTAATCCAAGAGAAAAGTTTTGGTGGCTCAGATCTGGGTGAGTGCAGTGGAAGTGATGAAATTAAATAGTGGATCCTGGAAATATTTTGAGGGTAGGGCCAGTGGGATTCCCTGACAAACTGGTTATGAAGTATGAAAGAAGTGAGGAGTTAAGATGACTCAAAATTTGGGCTTGAGCAAGTGGAAGGGTGGAGTTGCCATCCACTGAGATGAGAAAGACTGGAGATGGGATAGGTTTAGGGACAAGAGTAGAAGTTCAGTTTTAGAACGGGTTAAGTTTGGGATGTCTATTAGATATCAAGTGGCAATACCAAGTAGGCAATTGAATACTTGTGTGAGTATAGGGTTCAGAAGATAGGTGGACATGGACACCATCAGCATGTAGATGGTATTTAAAGCCATGATACCAAATTGTATTAAAGCCTTGAGATTGGATGAGATCACCAAGGGAGTGAATATACATAGAGTGGAGCATGACCAAGGAATAAACTCTGAAACATCCCCAATTAGGAGCTTGGGGAAAAAAAGGGGGAACCAACAAAGGAGACTAAAAAGGAGCAAACAAGGAGGTAGGAGCAAAACCAAGAGAATGCTGGATCCCGGAAGGCAGTGAAGCAAGAGTAACACTGAAGGAGTGATCATTTGTGCCGGTTGCTGCTGATCGGTTAAGTTAGATAGGCACAAAAAATTAAGCATTGGAATTGGCATTGTGGAGATCATTGTTGACCTCTACAAGAGCAGTTTAGGTAGAGCAAACCTAATGGAAATGGATTCGAGAGAAAATGGGAGAAGAATTTGACATAATGATTTTAGATAACTCTGAGCTGTATGTAGAAAAAGTTAAGACATGGCTTCTGGACCTAGGAATTTATAATTTGTTTGGGGACAACGGGAATAAACACATTTTTAAAACAACCATCCAAGAGTACAAGTCTATATAGAGCTAAATTGGGTGTGACCTTACAATTGATGCAGGAGGTATAAGTAGGTGGTCAGCTGGAGTATTAGGATAAAAAAGAATATTCTGGGAAGTTTGAGAAGTAGTTATTAGGGAAATATCTGAAGACACTTGCAGTGCTTCTCAAAGTATGCCCAGGGGACCACCTTATCAGAATCTTCTGGGGTGCTTATTAATAATGCAGGTTTCTGGAGATGTGAGCTAGCTACTGAATCCCCCTGTATCTCTGGGGATGGGACTCTGGATTCTGTATATTTAACAAGCTCCCCAGGTGATTTTTATATACAATAAACTTTGTGAACTGCTAGTCTGAAAATTTTATTGAGTAGATTATATTCTCAATTGATGAGATCTCCAGAACACCAGATTTAGGTAAAAAAAAAAAAAAAAGGCATATTGAACGTGTGAAAAACCCACGCTTAACATATACACTTATAAATTATAAGAAGTTAAATTTACAGTAATATTCCTTTTCCTGAAGTTAGACCTTCCTCAGTTGTTTCAGTGATATTTTGGGTATCTGAAATGTTATGGCTTTTTTGTGTGAGAGGGGCTATCAAATCTGTTTGTTACTTACAAACCCAATTATGTACCAGAGAAGATGGCTGATAAGGCATAGCTTCTCCCCGCACCCCACACACTATATGAGGTCTGTCTGAAGCCTGGGAACTGGGTACTGAGAAAACAGCCGTGCAGACCTGGCTGCTTTGCTCAGGCTATTCTAGGGTGAGCTTTCCAAACTGCCGCACACCATCTCACATGGGGCCTCAAGCCTAGGAATCTTGGTGCCATCCTTTCTCAGCCGTGATTCTTGTACAGCCCGAGAAAGGGGCAGAGAAAAGCACTTTTTGCCTCTGCAAGTCAGAAAAACTTGTTTTATTTTCCTAATCACTGTGGACACAAGGAAAGAATGATTTTTAGCCTAGGAGACCTTGCAAGGGAAGACTTCTCTGCTTAGAGTTGTGACAGAGGACATGGTTTATTATCCTGTGTACCTCCCTGGGGTAATGATTTTAGTTATCAAAGACCTCTCCAAGGGTTTACTGTTTGTTACAAAGTCCACCTTTCACTAGCTGATATCCGCAGACATCCTTCTGCTGACAGATCAGAAATCAGTTTCTTCAGTGACCAGGCAGTCAACTTTGGTAACTTTTAATTCTATAATTCGATCCTATCTTTAGTCTACTAGACTTTTCTATTTATGCATAGAATTCTGAGTGCAAATTCCAATCAATACAGATCTCATAACAATTTTCCATAAACATTTATTGAATACTTATAATGTAAAAAGTATTATATTAGATAATGGTTAATAAGACAGTCTTTGTCCTTGGAAAACAGACTTGTAATGGCTTACAATATGAGTGATAAGCACTATTAAAAAAAAAAGGTGGGTCCATCCTATGTGTTACAGCATTTGAAAAGGAAAAGTTAATTTTTCCCTTGAATAAAGTTGGGGGGATGCTGGGGAGCTGGAGGAGTGAGTCAGAGAGGGGAGGATGTGGGCTGGAAAACAGAAAAGCAAAGGGCATGAGACAGTGAATGGTGAATGGGGGAGGTAGCCTCAGATACTGGCAGAGCCCAGGATTGCCCACGCAGTAGGGCTAGGTGCTTGCTCTTCTTTCCAGCATGATTATTGTGATTGGTGACTAGCCTCATCATTAGAGAACAGCCAATTAGCGCAGCTGGTTTGAGCAGTGTGTTTATGACGTTTGTTTTGGGTTCATTTTCCCAATGTGTTACCCAGGACATGTAAAGAATCAGAGATATCGTAATATACTGAGAAAATTCCTCTGCATTTAGATTTAGAACCTTAATTAGAAGACGGTTGAACTCTTTCACTTTGGACAGTTTATGCCTACTATATTAAAGCCATATTATATCTTTTGCAGACTTTTGAAACCATAATATATGGAAGATTACCTGTATAATGCTGTAACTCTCATTTCTGTTCCATTTAGCTATGGCTTCCAAAGCAATATACTCCGTTTTTTTGCAAAACTAATCACAGACAAATGTGTTGACTTGGACAGGATGTTTGTTATTTCATATTATCTCAGTGATGACACCATTTCAGTGTTTGAACCTATAGAGAGGAATTCAGGTAAGAGATACCCTTCTCACAGTATTTTCTTGAGAATGTTTTAAGTGTCTCTTCATGTTGAAAATTAGGGAACATGATCTGGTTTTGTAGCCTAGATTATCTAAAATAGAGGCTTTATAAAAAAAACAAAAAAAACTGAATACAATAGAGTTCTTTTTACAAATCTCTTAAATGGGAACCTAAACATTTAAAATGATAGAAGTGGAACAGTTTTGGTTGGCTTAGGGCCGGGGGACCTGGAGTTACTTCTTTTTTGCCACTATCCCCACTTCCACTGTGACTTCTGAGGCACCTCTATGGAACCCAAGGGCTTCAAATTCATGGTCTGGGTACCGCTAGTTTTACTTGTAGCCAGCAAGCCAAGAGGAAGTCTGTATTCTTGATAGTCCTACTTAAAAAATTTTTGTTTGGCTGTAAGACAAGAATCCCAGATACACAAATTCAATCGTCAGGGTCCGTCTTTATCTGGTCCTTCTGTCTGTTGAGGTTGTTGCCAAGGTTCCTGCACTGAGGCCCATAGAGTGCCTCTCTGCAATATGCTGGTACCACCGTCACTGCTGAGGCGAGCCATTGACTTACCCAATCATGGCACTGTAGGATCCTGTTCTTTGTCTCAACATGTTTAGAACTTTTATCTGTGCTGAAGACATGCATTTGGGAAGAATAATCAGTGATGTGCTGGTTAACTGGCTCTTTGAAAAGATTTTAAAAGCCCTGATTTGTACTGTTTGCCAGTTTCCATGGTGTGAATACCCCAACCATGGCCAATTTCAAGCAGCCAAGAGTTTAAAAACTGGCTTGCAAAATATCTGAGAATTCAACTATCAGCTCCTATGAGCTGGTATGAGCTACTTAGCACACCAATGAGTGATGAATAACTTGTATAACTAAGGCTTCACAGTAATTTGAATAATGGATCAAATCTTAAAATACGAAATTGCATAGGGATGAATATAAATCATGCTCTTACAGGTCAAAAATCAACTCTATACACTTAGAATGGGGGAGATGTGGCCAAACAAGTTGCAGCATGTGTGAAACAGAAAGGAGTGATGGTAGTCAGCAGCAAGCTTACTAGTAATCACAGTAGCCATGATTGAGAACTTACTATTATCCTTACAAGGACTTTATGAGGTTAGGTTTTGTGTTAGTCCAGCTCCTCCAAGAAGCAACTGCCAAGACAGGATTAAATGTGCAAGAGATTTAATAGGGGGAATGCTGGTGAGGGAAAATGTGGAAGGAGCCAGAAGAGGCTGGGAGAGCTGTCACACTGTAGTGCAGTTCTGACACCTGTGAAGCACAGAGGGAAGGAAGAAAGAGGGAGTCTCAGACTGCAGTGAAATTCTAAGAAAATTTCGACAAGGTTGAGAGGGAGTCCTTTAGGCAAAGTTGCTAGTTGGAGGAGTGAGTCCTTGTTTTGTAGGAGTGAGCCTATCTTACTATCCCTGCCGTGGTCGCTCATCTATTGGCAGCAGCCTGTGGGAAGAGTGACCTCAACACACACCTGAAGGTTGATTTAAGAACACAACAGCTGGGGCCTTCCATCAGTTATGTTCTTCACTATAGGCGACCTGAGAAGTACATTTTCAGGGCCTCCACACGTCTGATTCACATTGTACCAATAAGAATTCAGAGAGATTAAATAACTCCTAAAGATCACCCAGCGAGCAAGTGACAGAACTCGGAAGCCTGTGTCTTTTTACCACCTATCATTTCTGAATGTGGTAGGAGGAGTGGGATGAAGTGACCCAAAAGCTTATCTGGTCTCAGGCTATATTTATAGGTCTGTAGATTTCAGTTCAGTATCAGAAGATGCTGGAGTTCCCTGTTCAACTCTGCTGGCTACTTTCCAAGAGGTCAAAACAAATAATGTCTAGAAGAGAACAGATGAAATGGTGACAGCTCTGGAAACTAATATGAAGCATTACTAAAAGAAGCAAAGGGATTTTGCCTGTAGGAAAAAATGACTTAAGGGGACTCCCATAGTTACTTTTAAACACTTAAGTAATCTCCTTTACAGAGGTAGAGCATTTACTACTTAATCTGCATGTCAGATTAAGTATAAGACATCATCTGGGACAAATAGGTGGAAATAAGCACAAGGGAGGAATTTTCTAACTGGTATTGTTCAAACATGTTCTAAAGATGAGTATCTTCCTGATGTTCCACACTCCCAGTATGCTGCTGGGCATATATAGGAGGTCCTTGCCAAGTGCTTATTGGACTGGGAAGAGAGTAGAGAGAAAGAAGACAAGGCTAGAATTACACATCATTTTCTCTCTCTCTCTCTTTTTTTTTTTTTTTGAGATGGAATTTTGCTATGCTGCTCAGGCTGGTCTTGTACTCCTGGCCTCAAGCGATCCTCGTGCCTCAGCCTCTTGCGTTGCTGGGATTGTAGGCGTGTGCCACCATGCCTGGCTTTGCTTTTTGTCTTGAACACCCTCACATAGGAATTCTTACTCCTTCACTCACTGCCTCATTCTTCCCTTAAGTCCAAAACAACAGGCAATATTAGTTCACAGGTAACTTATATGGTGGTCTGTGCTTGAAGATAAAGTAACTCTGAAGGCAAGTCAGATGGTTCTTTTAAGAATAAAGGCTGCTCATGAACTTTTCTATTTTTCTATAGGAATTACTGGTGGGATGTTCTTGAAAAGAAGTCATGTTAAGAAGCCTGGACAAGAAGTCTTTAAAAGTGAACTATCTGAATATATCAAGGCTGAGGAGCTGTACATTGGAGTCACAGTGAATGTGAATGGTTACCTATTTCATTTGCTCAATGCTGATGAGTATACCTTAAACTACATGGAGCAGAATACAGATAAGGTGAATTTACTTTGTGTAATTCTTCACTTGCCTCTCAGTTCTCTGCAGTCTGTGTTTTTCTTTCTCTAGGGCCTTTTCTTCTTCATCTTGCCACCAGTTTTACATTGTGCATTCATACATGTGGGCATGAATAATGGATTCGTGTGACTTGGCCACATGTCCCATCACAGAGGCCAGGTTCTTGTCTACTCTGTTTACATGCTGGGTTCTCCTCTGCCCAGCATCACAGATTCCAGGCACAGGCAGGAGGCAGGGCCAGGGTTGAATCAAGTTTCCTGGGTTTTTTGCTGACACTAACAATGTTTTCAGAAAGAAATTCAACAACTATAGGAAAGGAAGAAAAATCTGGTGCCACACACTGTGCCGTCCCAGTTAATTGGCACAGGCCAACAGAGAAGGCCAAGACCTGAACAAACAGAAACCTCAAGGGAACTGAATAGTTGCTGGAGTTGCAACTTCCCATAACAGTGGCCACCTGAGGCCTAAATAAGGATTTCAGGATAAACTGGCGACAGCGAGCTCAAAGAGTTTTTTTTTGAAATAAGATGGCAGATGGGTACTGTTACTGCAGGTGCCATTATGGCAATGCTGTTCAGTAAAAATAACATATTGATAAAATCTTGATTTTAAATGTGGGCTAGTTCAGTGTACAAACATGTTTATTTGGGAATCATTGCCTAATATGGAAAAATCTATCTGGAAAATTTTATTTTAAAAGTTTACCTATAAGTGATAATATTTATGTACCATTTATATACACACAGTGCCAATTTTATCTCATTTATATATAAAATGGCTGGGGTTACGTTGCTAAGATCAGTGTCTCTGTGTACATCACATCATTCATATCAGTTTGGGTCCTCTGAGAAGCAGACGCCAAGACAGAATGAGAAGTGTGAGAGATGTCATGGGGGAAATTTCTGAGAAGGATAAAGGGGGAGGGGACAGGAGCGGGCAGGGGGGCCTTCAGACTGGGAGGCAGGTTGAACCCCTGTGGAAGGAGAGAGAAAGGAAGAAGGGGTGGGTAGGGAAAGCCTCAGCTGACAGCGCAGCTCTGAGAATGTCTCACTTTCTCAGTGAAGGGGAGCCCCAGAGCACAGACTGCCCATCAGAGAGGTCCCCTGTCAGGCAGGAATGGCCTGGCTCTAGTTCCCCTGCTGTGCTGTGTCATTGGGTGGGAACAGCCTGGGGAGAGGGTGGCCCCAGCAGCGACATTGCCTGTGAACTCGGTGAATCTGGAAGGTATGGCAGCTGGAGTCTGTCAGGCAACGATGCTCTTCTCCACAGGGTCTCTCTTGACAGGAGGCCTGCGAAGCGCCCTCCATGGCTGCCACGCCATCTCTCCCTTTATAGTCTTAGGGATTCAGGTTATCATAAAACCATGAACCAGGAGCTATTCGAAAACACTGAATCTAGACGAGAAGCTCAGTAATCGGGAGTTCAGATTTCTGGAAACCAGCAGGCCTGGCTTGGGAACCTGACTCCACATTAATAGCTGAGGGACCTTAGATACGTATTTTTCCTGAGCTTCAGTTTCTTCATCTTTGGAATGGAAGGAACAACAGTGCTTATTTGATAGAATTGCTATGAAGATTAGATGTGATAATGTGTGTGAAGCTCTGAGCTAACCATGAGGCCCATGGTAAGCTCAATCAGTGTTACTATTGTAAATTAGAATTCTATTTCCAATCAGAGGGTGAACCTATACCTTAATATAAAATATATATAGTATAAATATAAGATATAAAGTTTTTTTTTTTTCCTTTGGGGACAATAAAAGCAGGGTAGGACATTATCTGGAATCAGCATCCCAAGTGAAAACTGCATTATTTTAAAACTGCCCTTAACAAAGACATTCTAAGCAGAGAAAGTTTGCTATACTGTTTAATATCAGCCTGAGGAATCTTTTCTTTTTTCTTTTTTTTTTTTTTTGAGACAGAGTCTCACTCTGTCACCCAGGCTGGAGTGCAGTGGCACGATCTTGGCTCACTACAAGTTCCGCCTCCAGGTTCACGCCATTCTCCTGCCTCAGCCTCCCGAGTAGCTGGGACTACAGGCGCTGCCACCACGCCCGGCTAATTTTTTGTATTTTTAGTAGAGACGAGGTTTCACCGGGTTAGCCAGGATGGTCTCGATCTCCTGACCTCGTGATCCACCCGCCTCGGCCTCCCAAAGTGCTGGGATTAGAGGCGTGAGCCACCGCGCCTGGCCGGAATCTTTTCAAAAGAACTAATAGATCTTGTCATGGAAACAGGTGAAAGGAAATGCAAAAAAGTGGGAGGAGTAGGGGTCTGCGATAGGTACCAAACCACTTGGATCATTTTCTGGTGGGAGAGCGGGATCTTTAGACTAAATTGCCATCAATGTTTTTATTTTAAAATTTCATCTTCTCATTTTTGATCTCTTAGCTATAATTATTTACGACCTTATGTTTCACTGTATGCAAGAAGTATTCTTACCAAGTCAAAAAGCTAGTCACAGGATAAGAGACAGGAACAGTAGACAGCCCAGAGAATGACTGTGCGAGGGGTTAAGGTACCTGTGGGGATCTTCCATACCCAGCCTTGCTCTCATCAGTGCGTTGCCTAATGGATAACAGTTCCAGGGGGACCCCATTCTAAAGATCTAGAGAAAATGGAGGGCTACTTATCCAGTTTTGAATCCCATTTTCTCCATTAGGATCTCCCAACATATTGGGCTGATATCCAAGGGTTATAGGGAGGAGGCTGAGAAGGAAGCAGGGGTTGTTTTCTGATCTCTGTGGCCTCGTGTTCCTTAAGCTCGTTTCCCTCAGAGCTGGGGCCTATGCTGATGTCAGCTGTTGTCCAGAAGCTTTAACTGAGGAGATCCAAAGCTAGTCATGCCTTCTCGGTGTTGGTTTCTTTGCAAAGACAAACCTGCTAACTTCATGTGCACAGTGTGAAGTCCCTTTACTGGCCATGAGCAAGACTGGGCTCCTGAGCTGTTAGGAATATTTAAATATGTTTTTCCTTTCATTTCCCCCTTACAGTATCCTTTCAGTAACCTCAAACTTGCCCTACAAAAGCTGAAGCAAGAAGAAGCAAAATCCAGAGAGCTCAAGCAGATATTCAGAGCTGCTGACCGTAAGCACACAAAGAAGGTGGATTATAATACATTCAGGTAAGCCATATTCTGCTAACAGTCATCTGTTTTCCCCTCAAGGTTGTCCAAAGAACAGAAAGAACTTTTTCTTTCCTAATCAGTTAACTATTTTTTATTAGGAATTGGCATTTCTTTGAGTTTATATTATTTTGTAGTCAAGTTTTGGCCACTAATACTCTAGTAAATGTTATGAATTTACATATAAAAGGAGTTTGTACATGGGAACAGAGGGACAAGAGCATAGAAAGTCAGTTGGTGACATTGTCTTATGAATCAGGAAGTTGAAGGATCAGCAGAATGCCAGGAATGGTGCATCTGAGTGAGAAAGACAGAAAAAAGCACTGCTAAGAGCACCTCCCCACCACCGAAATCTGGGGGACAAAGGAGGGACATCTCCAGAAATGTGGTGAAGTTGGAAAATAGTAAAAACTTCACCGATTATCAGAGCAAAGGTGATATGTATGCATCTGTGTATACGTGTGCTTGTACACATATGTGTATTCTGAAAGACATGAAAATACAGGAATCGAGGCAAAAATATGTGACAGTAGTGGGAAATATTATAACAAATCTTGATCAAGGCTTTCTCTAAGGTGAAGCTGAATTCTGGGACTATCCAGTGGCTGACCGAGGCAAATTTTCAAACAGCGGAAACACAGGGAAATTCAAATTCAGGGTCTAGTACAATTGTGATACTTTTTAGGCTGAAAACAAAGTGAATGGAGCGTTTAGGAGAATAAATTAAATCATGGATGGAGGACAAAGGGGACTTTCTCTTTAGGCTGAGAATTCTGGCTCCTGACAAGGATAGTGGCTGAAAGCTATATATTAAACTCTACTTGATGCAGTCAAGATGTGGGCTGAGAAATGAGGAAGTGAGCCCAGGAGAGGGTAGCAGGGAGGTCTTTCCAACTTTGTGTCTGCAGTCGCCTATTGCATCACTACCTGGTGGCCTGGAGCCCACCATTAGGCCCAGAGTGTCCCAAGAGCTCATTTGTTGTTTTAACAAAGCTCTTTTGTGTCTCCAAAATGTTCTTTGGAGAGAAGCAGTCAGAGGACATTTTTATTGTTTAGAATTCCCAACCTTCTGGGATCAATAAGAATTTATAGTTCTTTGTTATTGTTCATAGTCACATACACATGTTCATAGTGTTTTGGAAAATAAATGGAGACAGTAAAGAGCAGAGACAATTACTCAGGCCATAGGCTAATGGAAAGCAGTGGAGGAGAAAGCAAGAAATTTCCATCAGAAATGAGGGAGTGGTTTTGTTTTATTATTTGTGTCCTTTTACAAAAGCATCCATTTTTCCAACACTTGCAAAGTCTATTGGAAACACTTTAGTGAGTTTATAGGGCTTTTTGGGAAGCACTTAGGCCAGGCAGGCGATCCAAGGAGGAAAAGTTGCTTTGTAGATGGAGGCCTGACCCTAATTGTGGGTGGGATAAAGGACCACTATGCTGTGATTGGAGGGGTAGCCTCAAGGAGCTGCATGCTCAAAAAGAAGGACCTCCCCATCCCAGAAATTCCTTAAAATGAAACTCAGATCAGGTTCAGGTTTCGCCTGGCTTGAAAAATCCTTCAGTGGCTTGCCATTGCCCTCACAATAAGATCCAAACATTTGACTGCAGCCAGCAAGGCCTTGAGTGATGTGAGTCTGTTTGTATTTCCAGTGTCATCACCTCTTTTTCTGCAGCCCTGTCTTTTGGCCTGACTGACTGTCTTTCGGTTTCTCAAACACATCAGGCTCTTTCCTGACTCTTAGCCTATGCACACCCAGTTCCCTCTGCCTGGAATGCAGTCACCACCACCCTCTGCATAGCAAACTCTAGGACTCATCTCAAATGCCGGCTCCCAGAGGGGCTTTCATTCAGAGGGGCTTTCTAGATCCTATCTAGAGTAGATCACCTGCTGTTATTCTTAGCCACTTGTTTATATTTTTCCCAGCACTTAGCACAACTTACAGTTATTTTATTTAGAGATCTGTTTACTTGGGGGTAGCGCGTCTATGTGTGTGTGCTGTGTGTGTCTTCTTCTATTCGCATGTGAGCTTTCTGAGGGCAGGGAGCTCAATGGTGGTGTTCCCTGCAGCATCCCCTACTGCTGGGCGCGCGCGCTGTCTCTCTCTCTCTCTCTCTCTCTATATATATAGATATAAA
>NW_012114888.1:658767-661105 GCF_000951035.1 Colobus angolensis palliatus | reverse complement strand
CTGATGCTATCCCTCCCCTAGGCCCCGACCCCCTGACAGCCCCTGGTGTGTGATGTTCCCCTCCCTGTGTCTGTGTGTTCTGAATGTGTACATTTTATCTAGCCCTCACTGCTTTGGCTCTGACCTGTAGGGTGATTCTGTCCATGCTAGTTCCTCAAGCTCAGACCTTTCTCCTGAACTATAAACCTGGAAATATGCATACCTCTGGGACATATGCCCCTCACATGTCTTTTAGGCATCCCCCAAAATAACTTTCCCTAACTTGACCTCGTTTTCTTCTTTCGTAAAGTAGCAGCTAGAGGACTGTATCCTGATAAAGGCCATCATGGGCATCCCCAAGAGTCCAGACCAGGGGTTGGCTTTGTGTCTCCCCTCTCTCGACCTCTCCCACTCACCCTTTGGAATTATACGTCTTGAACTACCTCTGGAAACTTCCCCTTCTTTCCATCTGCAGCTTCACCGTTGTAGTTCAGCTTTTCATCACTGTTTACTTGAACCCTCTGGAGAGCAGTGTAACTGATCTCTTTTTCTTAACTCTCATCCTCCAAAGTTTTGCCAGAGTGACCTTCCTAAACTGTGATAGGATCATTCCTCTGCTCTTAATCCTGCATCAGTGTGTCGCGTGAGTTTGCCTACCTTTCTCTCCATATTTCCATCTCACTAGAAGAATAATACTTTTATAGAAGCCACCATGTATTGAGCACTTACTGGGGGCCAATCATCGTGCTAAGTGCTTTCCACCTACTATTTACTGGTAGCCTTCTGTCAAGTTGTTGCTTATTTGCTTCCCTGCCTCCACATCAGCTCCTGCCAAGTGCAATAGATGTTTGCTGAATAATTTAATGAACGATCCTATTTCTCAAGGAACGTTCAGTCTAAAGCTTGCAGCAATCAAGTAAATAATTGATTTCCTTGCACCAGGGAAGGGCCATCTGGCTCTCACTTACGGAAGTAAGGAGAAGCTAGGCCTGATCTTCACTAGCCAAGTAATTTGGGCAATTCACTTCACCTACCTGTGTCTCACTCTTTTGTTCATATATTGGTCTCTGAGGTCCCTTCTAGGCTCTGACAACTGGAAACTCTGAAAATGTAAGTTTATAATATTCTTGTAAAATGTTCTCTTTTCAAATTTGTACATTGAGATAGTGGAGAAGAGCAGAGGCAAGCAAAGGCAGGATTGCAGCATAGGTCTATGGGCTTGGCTTCTGTGGTCCTGACTCTCTTCTGCTTAGATACCTGGCACTCTCAGCATACACCTGGGGCTTCAGGGCCCAGACCTGCTGCTCTGGGCAGTGATCCAAGCCCCTAGCATTACCCTTCTTCTCAGAGATGTGCATCTCCTCTCAGGAAAACCTTGAGGGTAGGAACTGATAAACTACCTCTGCATAAGGTGCCTTGGTCAATAATGGATTAATGTGTGGGCCTCCCAGAGATATTTGCCTCAGAATAGACCTGATGGAATGCAGGGACAGGCAGCTATCAGGAAACGGAAGTAAGGAATGTTTGGTTTTTGTTTTTTTGTGTTTTTTTGATTTTTTTAATCTGAGTAGGGAACATTTCTCTTTTGCCTTGTGGGAATTCACCACTTCTGCTTCTATTTCATTGATCCTCTCTAGAATCTTTTTGGCATGGTCTGTCAGATTCGCCTGTGAGAGCTGCTGATCGTTATCCAAGAGAGTGCAGATAACCTTTCTCAGAGCCTTGGGATAGATACCTGGTGGCAGTGGTGGGCAGATTTCAGCAGGGGGCAGGGCAGGAACTAAGCTTGGCAGGGCTAGTATTTCATGCAGTTGGGAACATGGGCAGAGTGGAGCTTCCCAGTGAGGGCCCTGGACTCTGAACCACAGGCAGCAGCAGCAGCACTGAGAGCCCAATCCCAAGGAAGATGTGGTCAGTCCATCTCTCTGGCCACCTCCCTGAGCCTTGATCTACCCATCAGAGATGACACCTGGCCCCATGTAGCCTGTGTGTATTTTGGTTAGCTGAGTGCTTATCTCTTCTCCCCACCTGGGGAAGCTCTCAGAGGGCAGGGCCCGTGCCTGGTTCACTCTTGTGTCTTTCCCAGATACCTCCAGAACCCAGTGTATCAGACCTCAATGAACATAGTGAATTATTACAGATTTTTTCTTCAGGCCCCCATTATCAATTGTAGGGTCAGTAGCTCGCCTGTGAACATCCATGTAATAAATTCCTTCTAAGATTTAGAACCTCGAGGAAATTTTCTCTCTTGTAAAACTAAAATTCTTCCTAAAAGGGGTAATATAATAGAAATAGTTATTTTGGGTTTTTTTTGTTTGTTTTTAGGTTTTTGTTTTTTTTTTTTTTTTTTTTTTTTTTT
>NW_012114888.1:643532-658717 GCF_000951035.1 Colobus angolensis palliatus | reverse complement strand
GGAGTCTTGCTCTGTGGCCCAGGCTGGAGTGCAGTGGCCAGATCTCAGCTCACTGCAAGCTCCGCCTCCCGGGTTTACGCCATTCTCCTGCCTCGCCCGGCCTAGAAGTAGTTCTTATCACTGGTTTTGGAGTTGGCAAACCCAGATCCAGCTCTTGGCTCTCTTGTTTACCAGCTTAGTGGCCTTGGAGAGGCTGCTGAATAATTTTTTCATCTGTAAAATGGGGATAGTAATACATAGGACACAGCTGTTGTGATGAATACATTTGATACTGATATTAAAATTCTTACTGTAGCTGACTAGTGCATGGTGGATACTTAGAAAATGAAAATGCTTTATCCCAATAGTTGTAAACTGGTGTCACCAACAACAGTAATAGGAATGTACATCCTGTTTTCAGTATTTCTATAAGCTTTATATTTACTCATGGTGGGGGTCATTCAAAACATTCTTTAATAAATGAGATTGAAAGAGAAACTCTAAAAACTTGTAGACCTTGAAGATGGAAAATAATAAACATCATTGTTGGTGGACCAAGGCTAGGAAACATTAATGTAATCCACCCTGTTGGTGTCCTTTACTTCACAGAAGCAGATTGTGAATTTAGTGCTTAGAACATGATAATGATCTCATCCTGATTTATCTAGGGCAATTATCTCTCCCTTTGTATGGTTTTGCTCTATTTTTATTTGGACTACTCTGTGTACATTGCTATTGGTGTTTTTTTATTGTAAGCAATCTAGCATCTTTTAAGGAAGCCACTAGTCTGTGAATCTGTATGAACAAAAGCAAAAACAAAGACAATAAAATCCCAAAGCACTCAAACATAGGTTCTTATCATGAACCAAATAGATTCTTTGACAGTATTCATAGCCTGTCTTCAAAATGGAAATTTCAATATACATTTTTGAAAACAGCATTTTGAACTTTCCTAAAAGCATTAAATATAAATAATATGTTGTTGTAGAAAGAATGCTAGCCTGGGAGTCAAAAAGATGGAGATCTTTGATTTGATTCTGTCACTGCCTGGTGGTGGTGTTTGTATTGGTGAGGGCTTAGTTTTAAAAAGGAATATCCTCTCTGGCTGGTTGAGTAAAAAAAAGGAATTTATTAAAAGGAACCTGAGTGGTTCACAGTGTCTTTGGAAGGGCTGGAGAAATAAGCTCAAGGCTGAACTATAGGAACAGTGCCCAAAACAGGGCCGTAGAACTTGTCTGATGAGAAAATGACCTCTGTTACCACCACCACCACCACCCATGACTCATTGCTGCCAAGAACCTGATTTTACCACAGCCATAACTACCACTATTTCTGGCAATCGTCCTTTACCACCCCTGAAGGCTGGGCTCCTTTGACACCAAATGTGGCCCACCCTGAGCTGCTTTTCTTCTGTTAATCCCTTCTGAGGCACAGTCTTACTTCCCTGATTGGTAGGGAGCCTGGGTCACCTGCATATTTCTAACTGTAAGGAAGTCTGGGAAGTTGAGCTCTGACCTCTGTTTTGGGGTGGTAGGAAACTTATGTGGGATTCCCCAAATATAGAAAGGCTATTTAAGAGATAGCCTTTGTAGAAAGTTTCAGTTAGACAGGATGAATAAGTTCTGGAGATGTGGAGATTTATTGTACAACATGGTGACTATAGTGAATAATGATGTATTATCTACTTGGATTGCTAAGAGAGTGGCTCTTAAATGTTCTCACCACATAAAAATAAACGTGTGAGGTGATAGATATGTGAGTTAGCTTGAGTTAGTTATTTCTAAATGTATACGTATATCAAAACATCACATGTGCTGTAAATATATACAATTTTATTTGTCAATTATACTTTAATAAAGCTGGGGTGAAACAAAATAAATAACAGGTACCCTTTTCATTTGCCATGAATATTGCAGGGATAGCAAATCCAAACCAACATGAGCCAAGCAGGGAACAACGAATGGATGTTGACAACAGAGACTAAAGTCTTTGTTTGTAACCAAACCAAGCAAAGCACCTACCTAGTTTTAGTACTTTGAAAATATTGTTTTGACTCACCAAGCAACTAAACAAGAAGCAAAGCCCTCCCCTACACTTGGCTACTTTTGCAATCTCTGATGAACCTTTCTGAGTTTCCATTGCCTTAAATGAAGGTATTGAATTAAATACAGGTTTATAGGTTGAAAGCTGGCAGTTATATTTTGTTTGGCTTTTGTTTAATGTTTTTAAAATTAGGAGTTTAAACCTAAGAATATATGTATCTGGTGCCTCTTGGAAAATAGAAATTGGACCCACATTTCTCCATGGCAACAGTCTTTTGGGGGTGAATGGCACTTGCCCTCCTAAGATAGAGCTTGTTCTCTGCATTTCTTCTCAGTTTCTACAAGTCCTTATTGTCTCACACCAAGGCACTTTCTCCTATTTATCTTACATACCTACCCCAGTAGGTACTAGACTAGGTAATTCTTGGATTAGATCATTATAAGGTACCTCCCAGACATAAAATTCCATTATTTTGTTACTCTAGGTATTGTGGAAATAGGTATTTAGGAATCACTGTATAAATAGTTCAAAATAGAACGGAAGACTAATTTTTTAAAATTAGAATCCAAATATGATTGTATACTTGGAAAATTCAAAGGAATCAATTTAAAAATTGTTGGAACTATTAAGAGCATTCAGGAAAGTAGCTAAATATAAGAAAACTATATACAGAACAATAGCTTTACTTTATATCAGCAATAACTAGTTAGGAAGTGTTCTGAAAAGGGGAATACTATTTGCTGTAGCAACAAAAATGAAATATCTGGGAATAAATTGGATGAGAAACGTAAGTGTAAAATGAATGCAATTTTTAAACTTGATATCTCTGAATGGGAAGACAATATTGTGAAAATTCTTGTTTTCCAAATTTATAGATTTGAAGCAATTCCAATCAGAATTACACAGTAGGTTTTTGCTGTTGCTGTTGTTAGATTTGGTTTTGTTTAACAGGGTTAGGGTAGATAAATTGACTGATTATGAAGGTTCATCAAGAATAAGGGGTTGAGAATATCCAATAAAATGTTGAAAAGAATATTAAAATGTAGATACTAGAAAGGTATATGATTTACATACATCTGAAAACATTTTCTGGCAGAGAAACAAAAATATCAGTGAAATACAGTGTAGAGTCCATAAAAGACCCATTTTTATGAACTTTCGTATAAGTATGGAGAACATTTCAAATCAGTAGAGAAAGAATGGATTATTAATAAAGATTTTGGTGACAATCAACTAGAAAATGCCTATATACACTTATTTTGTGGTGAAGCACAGTTTCCAAAAGCCATAAAGGAAAGATTATATTGACTACAGAAAAATTTTATATCTCTCTACAGAAAAAGATATCACAAACCTAAAAGACAAGGGACAGACTAAGAGAAAATATTTATAACCAGTGTTAAGAGCCAGGGGATTAACCTTAAGTACTTAAGAACTCCTATAAAATCAACAGACAAAAATGGATCAAAGACAGGAATAGTTCACAGAAGAAATACAAATGGTCTTTAAACCTGTGAAAAGATGCCCAATAATGACACAAACTGAAACAGTGATGAAATATTATTTCCACTTACTCTATTGGCAACATTTAAAAAGAATGATATAACTGACTCCAGGTGAACATGTGGGGTAACAGGTACTCTCATTTTCCATTGATAGGAGTTTAAATTGGTTCAGCATTTTGGAGGGCAATCGGCAGAATGTGTCTAATGTTTAGACTCTTTTACCTGGTAATTGCACTTGTAGAAATTTTTTATTTGGAAAAATTTAGACAGGTGGATTGATAAATATATGTGTATGTGCATGCATAATATTTATTGCAACAAACTTTGTAATAGTAAACATTTGGAAAAATAAAATGCCCAACAATAGGGGAATAGTTGGATATATTCTATTGCATTAATTTCAGACAATATTTTTTAGCCATTAGAAAGAGGTAGACCACATATGCATACCAGAAAAAATGTATGATGTATCAGTTAGGATTGGCTAAGTACTGCTGCAGTAACAACAACCCCTGAATCTCAGGGAATTAAATCAACCAAGATTTATTGTTTGCTGACTTTATGTATCCATTGTGGTTGTCAGGGGAATTTTGTTCATAGTAGCCACTCAGAGACTGAGGCTGACAGAATAGCCACCAACTTGAATGTTCCCAGTCACATTGCCATAAAGGAAAGAGAATTTGGAGGCTCAAGTACAACAAATTCTTATTTGGAAAGAAATACATATCATTTACACTCTCAGTTTATTGGCTAGCACTAGTCACAGGACCCCACTCATGTGCTTAGAAGAAGGAGGGAAACCAGATCTTGGTGAACAGCTATGGGTGGCTACCACATATGTGTTGTGCTGTTTTGTAGATAAAGCAAAATCCAAAAGTATGTTAATATCCTACTTATGCCAAAAATGTAAAAGTTGTGTGTGCAGGTGTGTGTGTGTGTGTGTGTGTATATTTCAAGGAATGTATATCCTTTGAAGAAATGCTAGCGGGCTACACACTAAGCTGTTAGTGGAGCATGCTTCATTCCTTGATTTTTAGTTTTTTTTTTTTTTACAATGAGCAGTTATTTAAAAAAAATTCAATTTAAATAAAATAAAACCCAAACAAATAAAACCGAAAAGCCTGGGCAAAGAGCTTATGGAACATTTTTTCAGAAAGAACATTTTTTATTTCTTGCTTCAGTTTCCAGAAACAGCTAATGGCAGTTGCTGGCAGGATGTTCTGAGCAAAAGTCAAGAGGCTTGGAATTGTACAGTAGGGCACAGGTTGTTGTAGTTGATACTCTACCTACTCCGATTATTGACTACAGTCAAATAATTGTAATGTGCTTACTTAAAGTTCTTATTTTAGGGGCCACAATATTTTATGTTTATGCAATTACAAAGTTTCAGAGGTTTAAAGTTAAGTTTTGAGATGAAATAGTTTTTATAATTTTCAAATTCCTATCAAATTACCATGTTTTACCCATTCATTTTCTCCAACATTCTATGAGAATTTTAAAACATCCAGAAAATTTGGCAAGATTAAACAGTGGACACCTCATATATCCACCATTGTGCCATTAACCTCTTACTTTATTTGCTTTATGACACATCTCTCCATTTATACATCTTTATATCTTATATCTGTCTATTAACCCATCTTAATTTTGGTGCATTTCAAAGAAAATCATAGACATCAGTTAATTCCCTCTAAATATTTTAGCATGCTTACTATTTATTTATAGTTTTTCTTTTTATGTAAAATTTATGTTCAATAAAATGCACAAACTTTATACATTTGCTGAGTTTTGACAAATGTATGTTTGTGCAACCCAAATCCCTACTAACACATAGAACATTACCATCACTCCAGAAAGTTCCCTCATGCTCCATCCCAGTCAATTCATGTGCACATCCGCCATTCAAGAGGTAGCTACTGTTCTGATGTTTTTTTTTTTTTCCACTTTAGGTGCTGTGTTTTTTTTTTTTTTTCAAACTATTGGTGATTTTTCTTTGTTCTAGAATTTCATATGAATGGAATTATACAGTGTGTACCCTTTTATGACTTCTTTCGTTCAGTGTGATTTTGGGATTCATTCATATTATAGAGTGTATCAGTAATTCCTTTATATTACTGAGTAGGATTCCATTGTATGAATATACCACCATTTGCTGATTCATTCCCCTGCCAATGGATACCTGGGTTGTTTTCGATTTGGAGCTAATATGAATAAACCTGGTCTGAATATTCCTGGCACAAATATTTTTGTAAACATATATTTTTATTTCTTTCTCTTGGTTATATACCTAGGAATGGAATTGCTGGGTCACACATAAAGTAAGTGTGTGTTTAGTTTTTTGAGAAACTGCCAGACCTTTTACCAAAGTGGTTGTATCAGTTTACATTTCCAAGTCCACATTGTCAGTTTTTTGTGGTTGTTGCTTTCTGTGATCTGTTTAAGATGCCTTTGGCTGGCTCAAAGTCGCCTAGATAGTCTCCTATGTTTCCCTCGAATAGCTTTATGGTTTTAGCTTTCGCTTTTAAGTCTATGAGTTATCTCAAATTAAATTTTGTATATGGTGTGAAGTAGTGATCAAGGTTCATCTTAAATTGTTAAAATTATTTGAAATTGTAATATTATGGGCCAGCATATTTTATATTAAAGTAAAGAAAAAATAACTCTAGAGCTTTAGAATATAATTTTGAAATGAAAGAGTTTTCATAATTTTCAAATTCTTATTCAATTACTGACATCTTACCCATACTTTTTTTTTCTTATTCTGTGGTGTAGTTTTGACTGTTCAAATATCAAAATCTCCTTTGCAAAAGAAGCTAAAATACTGGCCTTTTATATTTTCTCAAATCTTACAGTTTTCAATATTTCCTTATGTAATACATTCGTATTTCTTGAAAATTGAAGTATTCTCACTAAAATAATACCCCAACTAACTGAGGAATGCTGGATACCAATGATCTTATTAACTGAAAGAAACTGTATACCACGCATATAGTGGATTCTATTTTCCAAAGATTGCTTCAACAGTATCTCCTATCCAACATGCTCCCCTATAATGTAAACCTGACCCTTCTTCTTCTGAGGGATAGGGCTATGTCATTTCCCCTTGAATCTTTTTTAATTTACAATTTCTTATTTTTGTGGGTACATAATAGGTGTATATATTTATGGAGTACCTGAAATGTTGTGATCCAGGCATGCAATGCATAGTAATCACATCATGGAAAATGGAGCATCCCCTTAAGCATTTATCCTTTGTGTTACAAACAATCTAATGACACTCTAAGTTATTTTAAAGTATACAGTTAAATTATTATTGACTATAATCACCCTGCTCTGCTATCAAATACTAAGTCTTATTCACTCATTCTATTTTTTTGTACCCATTAACCATCCCCACCTGTTGCCCTCCCCACTCCCCCACTACCCTTTCTAGCCTCTAATAAGCATCCTTCTACTCTCTATCTGCATGGGTTTGATTGTTTTGACTTTTAGATCCCACAAGTAAGTGAGAACATGTGATGTTTGTCTTTCTGTGCCTGGCTTATTTTACTTAACATAATGAGCAAATCTCATACTTTCCTTTGACTGAATAGTACTCCATTGTGTATGAGTACCACATTTTCTTTCTTTACTTACCTGTTGGTGGACACTTAGGTTGCTTCCAAATCTTGGCTATTGTGAACAGAGCTGCAACAAACATGAAAGTGCAGATATCTCTTCGATATACTGATTTCTTTTCTTTTGGATATATACCCAGCAGTGGGATTGCTGGATCATATGGTAGCTCGGTTTTTAGTTTTTTGAGAAACCTCCAAACTGTTCTCCACAGTGATTGTACTAATTTACATTCCCACCAACAGTGTACAAGGGTTCCCTTTTCTCCATATCCTCTCCAGCATTTGTTATTGGCTGTCTCTTGGGTTATAAACCATTTTAACTGGGGTGAGATGATATCTCATTGTAGTTTTGATTTGCATTTATCCGACGATCAGTGATGTTGAGTATCTTTTCATATGCCTGTTTGCCATTTGTATGTCTTCTTTTGAGCAATGTGTATTCAAATTTTTTGCCCATTTATAAATCATATCATTAGATTTTTTTCCTATAGAATTGTTTGAGCTCCTTATGTATTCTGGTTATTAATCCTTTGTCAGATGGGTAGTTTGTAGGTATTTTCTCCCATTCTGTGGGTTGTCTGTTCACTTTGTTGATTGTTTCCTTTGTTGTACAGAAGCTTTTTAACTTGATGTGATCCCATTTGCCCATTTTTGCTTTAGTTGCCTGTGCTTGTGGGGTATTACCCAAGAAATCTTTGCCCAGACTGATGTCCTGGAGAGCTTCTCAATGTTTTCTTGTAGTAGTTTCATGGTTTGAGGTCTTAGATTTAAGTCTTTAATCCATTTTGATTTGATTTTTGATTCGATATGGTGAGAGATAGGGGTCTCATTTCATTCTTTTGTATATGGATATCCAGTTTTCCCAGCACCATTTATTGATGAGACTGTCTTTTCCCCAGTGTGTATGATCCTGGCACCTCCCTTGAATCTCGAGTGGGCTTGTGACTCACATGTAACCAATAGAATATGACAGAAGTAATGCTGCGTGACTTCCGAGGCCAAGTTAGAAAAGTTGCGGGTTGTGCATTGTCTGCTATGACACTTCCCTTTGGAGCCTAAGCTACTGCGTGTGTAAGAGGTCCTGCCACCTTGAGTCTACTATGCTATGAAGAAGCCCAGGCTACACCGAGAAGCCAACCACTTGTGGGTGGTAATTCGATTGAGAGCCCCAGCTGATATCTCAGTTAATGGCCCTTGTCATGCATAATTCAAGTCTCCAGTTATAGAATCTTCCTAGTTAAAGCCCCAGACATTCTTCTGTGCTCTGTCTGAATTGCTGATTCTCAGAAACCATGAAAATAGCAAAATGGGTTTGATATCCTTTAGTGCCTCAAAGTCATGGCTTTCCAGTTTTTTAAATGCAGGGGTAGAGAAATCTCGTGCCACATCTTGGAAGAATCTCTTGTTAAAAGACCTTCCCTTGTCATATATATAATTAAAATGCAGAAATATGTATGTGTGTGGATATGTATAGATACACACACGTGTGTGTGTGTGTGTGCGTGTGTGCATGTCAAGATTCTTTGTACTTGTATCTTCAGTCTGCAAGAACAATAGGGAATATCTTCCTTTCACCTGAATTCAGCCAGGTGAGGTGGAGGCTTTTGTGACTTTAGATGTGTTTTCCATCCAAAGAAGATGTGGTCTCCTTTTCTAAGACCACATTTGATTTTTAAAATTTTAATTTAGATTAAATTCATATACAATAAGATTCACTTTTCTTGGTGTACAATTCCGATTGTGATGCATTCCTGGAGTTGTATAACTGCCATCACAATAAAGATACAAAACAATTCTATCACCCTGCCTTCCCCCTTCCGATCCTCCCCACCCCCATGGAAGCATGCTTTCTCTTGAGTAAACGCATAGGAGTTGAATGTCTTGATCATATGGTAGGTGTATGTTTAAACTTTGTAAGAAACTATCAGTTTTTTTGTTTTGTTTTAGAGGTTTTCTACCTCTTTCATTAGATTTTTCCCTAGATATTTGATATTTTTGATGCTATCGAATGGCATAATTTTTAGTGGTTGCCCTAGAGTTTGCAATATACATTTACAACTAATCCAGATTGTGTCAGTCAGTTCTCACACTGCTATGAGTAACTACCCGAGACGGAGTCATTTATGAAGAAAAGAGGTTTAATCGACTTACAGTTTTGCAGGCTCTACAGGAAACATGACTAGGAGGCCTTAGGAAATTTACAGTCATGGCGGAAGGTGAAGGGGAAGCAAGAACTTTCTTCACAGGGTGGCAGGAAAGAGAGAGACAGCAAGGGGGGAAGTGCCACATGCTTTTAGACCATCAGATCGCTTGAGAACTCACTATCACGAGAACAGCATGAGGGAAATCTGCCCCCATGGTGTGATTAGCTCCCACCAGTTCCCGCTCCCAACACTGGGGATTATAATTCAACACAAGATTTGGGTGGGGACAGAGAACCAAACTAACTAAGTTCAGTTTCAGATAACACTATACTAGCTTCACCAGTAGGGCAGTACTCCTTCTTCCTTCTCTTATACCATTGCTGTCATTCATTTCACTTACATATAAGCATACATAAGTTTAAAACCATACATAATCACATACATTGTTGCTATTATTTTGAACAAACTTTTATGTTAGATCACTTAAGAACAAGATAAATAAGCGCTTTTACTTACCGTCACTTACTCCTTCTCTAATGCACTATCTTTCCTTATGTAGATCTAAGATTTTTACCTAGATAATTCCTTTCTCTTCAAAGAGCTTCTTTTAACATTTCTTGCAAGGCAGGTCTACTGGCAACAAACTCCCTCCATGTTTGCTGAGAAAGTCTTTATTTCTCCTTCACTTTTGAAGGAAAAATTTCACAGGAAACAGAATTTTAGATTGGTAGTCTTTTTCTCTCAGCACTTTAAATATTTCAGTGTACTCTCTTCTTGCTTGCATGGTGTCTGAGAAATCAGATGTAATTCTTACCTTTGCTCCTCTTTGGGTAAGATTATTTTCCCTGTAGCTTCTTTCCAGATATTTTCTTTAACTTTCATTTGCAACAGTTTGAATGTGAAATGCCTAGGTGCAGTATTTTTGTTTTGTTTTGGTTTTGGTTTGTTTTGTTTTTGGCATTTATATGTCTGTTCTCTGAGTTTCCTGGATCTGTGATTTGGTGTCTGACATTAATTTAGGGAGCTTCTCAATCATTACTTATCCAAATATTTCTGCTGTTCTTTTCTTTCTTCTCCTTCTAGTATTCCCATTACCTGTTTGTTATGCTTTTTGTAGTTGTCCCACAGTTCTTGGATGTTCTGTTCCATTTTCTTTTTCAGTCTTTTCTCTCTTTGCATTTTGGTTTTGGAAGTTTCTGTTGACATATCCTCAAGGTCTGAGATTCTCATCCTTGTCAGTTTACTACCCCATTGAAAGTATTCTTCATTTCTGTTATAGTTGTAAACCAAAAATAAAATTCAAAGCCCCCCACCTCATCTGGATGGACCCCTCCTCTCAGCAAGGGTATCCCTGAGGAACTAACCTGAGGGACTAGTTCAGGTCATGATGAGGGGCGGGGGTCAGACATACCTCATTATACCCTCCTCCCTTTTGGAATTACTAACAGAACATACTCTTTAAGTCTGATGAGAAACGTGTACAATCTATTCTCTCTGAAGTCTGCTACTTGGAGGCTTCATCTGCATGATAAACCTTTGGTCTACAATATGCTATCATTGTAACCCAGACATCCCTTTCTATTGATTCAAGATCTTGAGATAATAACTTAACTCTTTCAACCAACTGCCAATCAGAAAATTTTAAAATCTACCTGTAACCTAGAAGCCCTCGCCCTTTGAGTTGTCCTGCCTTTTCAGACTGAACAGGTATATCTTACATGTATTTGATTGATGTCTTATGTCTCCTTAAAGTGCATAAAACTAGGTTGTGCCTCAACCATCTTGGGCATATGTTCTCAGGATCCCCTGAGGGCTGTGTCACGGGCCACTGGTCACTCATATTTGACTCAGATAAATCTCTTCAAATATTATAGTTTGACACTTTTTATCGACATAGTGTTTTTGATTGCTAGCATTTCTTTTTGAGTTTTTCTTAGAAGGTCCATCTCTCTGCTTACATTATTCATCCATTCTTGCATATTGTCTAATTTTTCCATTATAACTCATAGCATATTAATTATGGTTATTTGTTTTAAATTCCTGGTCTGATAATTCCAACTTCTCTGCTATATCTGAGTCTGATTCTGATGCTTTGTATTTTCAAACTGTGTTTTTTGCCTTTTAGCATACCTTGTAGTATTTTGTTGAAAGCCAGACATGATGTACTAGGTAAAAGGAACTGTGGGCCAGGCACAGTGGCTCACGTCTGTAATCCCAGCACTTTGGGAAACCATGGTGGGCGGATCTCTTGAGGTCAGGAGTTTGAGACCAGCCTGGCCAACATGGTGAAACTCCATCTCTACTAAAAGTACAAAAAATTAGCTTGGCATGGTGGCTCGTGCCTGTAATCCCAGCTACTTGGGAGGCTGAGGTGGGAGAATCACTGGAACCCAGGAGGCAGAGGTTGCCGTGAGCCTAGATTGTGCCACTGCACTCCAGCCTGGGTGACAGAGTGAGACCCTGTCTCAAAAAAATAAATTAAAAAAATAAATAATGTGGCAAGTAGGCCTTTAGTGATGTGATGGTAAGGTATGGGGGCAGGGAAATATTCTCTAGTGCTCTGATTAGGTCTCAGTCGTTTAGCGAGCCTATGTCCCTGGACTGTGAAGTACCCTCAGTTCCTGCCCTCCCCTCCCCCTACTCTAGATGGGACTGGATATCTGGAGGGGACTGGAGTCAGGTATTTCCCTTCCCCCATGTGGATGGCTAGAGCAGGCTGCAGTTGAGTATTACCCTTCCCCCAGGTTGTTAGGCTCTGATAAAACCCCAGTAGGTCAGGCTCATGGTTACTTTGCTACTCTCCCTGCCAGAAGTCTGAGGGCATATTTTTTGATAGTCACTGTGAGAACCTGGTGGAGATCGTGGAGGTAAAGTTCATATTAAGTGTAGGCTCTCCTCCCCACCCGCCTCATCCACTTTGACTGGGACATCTAGAGTTTTAAAGGGCGTTAAAAAAAGTTTTGCTCTTTTTTAGAAGCGGGATCTTGTTACATTGCCCAGGCCAGATTCAAACTCCTGGGCTTAAGCAGTCCTCCCACTTCAGCCTCTCAAGTGGCTGGCATTACTGTGTCCTGAGACCTCAAGAGTTTTTATCCCTTAGGCGTATCCACATTGAGCCTCCAGCGTTCCAATTACAGTTCAGAGTTTTCTGCCTTGGTACTGGTTCCCACAGAGGTTTCTGCTCCAGTAAATTGTGATTCTCTGTGTGTTCCTGCCTGTCTCTCTAATTTTGGGGACAATGACTTGCCCTGTGACTTCACTTCTCTGACAGATCTAAGAAGAGTTCTTGATTTTTCAGTTTGTTCGTTTTTTTATTTTTTACTTCCCAAATTGTTTTTTGTTTGTTTGTTTGAGATGGAGTCTCACTCTGTCGCCCAGGCTGCAGTGCAATGGTGCGATCTCAGCTCATTGCAACCTCTGCCTCCCAGATTCAAGTGATTCTCCTGTCTCAGCCTCCCAAGTAGATGGAACTACAGGTGCACACCACCACGCCTGGCTAATTTTTGTATTTTTAGTAAAGACGGGGTTTCACTATATCAGTCAGGCTGGTCTCGAACTCCTGACCTCAGGTTATCCACCCACCTCAGCCTCCCAAAGTGCTGAGATTACAGGCGTGAGCCACTGCCCCTGGCCTCCAAACTGTTTTTTAAAGTAGTTGTATATTTTTATTTTTACCAGAAGTCTTGGAGAGTTCTAGTACCTTTACATGCTTGTCACCTTTGATATGGTCTGTCTTTTAAATTTTAGCTATCCTAATAGCTGTGTAGTTGTATCTCATTATAATTTTGATTTGCGTTTCCCTAATGATTAATAATGTTGAACATGTTTTCTTCATTTATTTGCCATCCATATATCTAGTGAACTACCTATTCAAGCATTTTGTCCATTTTTAGTTTCTCTTATTCCTGAATTTTGAGAGTTTTAAAAATATATGCTGGACACCAGACCTTTATCAGATATATGATTGCCAAATATTTTCTGTTTCTCTGTGGATTTTATTTTTTTAAAAGTGTCTTTCAAAGAGCAAAAGTTTTAAATTCTGATTAAATCCTATTTATCAGTTTTTGATTCTATGGATTATGCATTGATATTGTATCTAAGAAGTTTTGGCCTAATCCAAGGCCACACAGGTTTCTTTTCTAATGTATTTTCCTCTAGAAGCATTAACATTTCAGATTTTATATTTAGGTCTATGATCCACTTTGAGTTAATTTTTGTATGGGTGTGAAGTATTTGTTAAAAAGTTGTGCTGGTTTGCATGTGGAAAGACTATCCTTTCTCCACTGAATTGCCTTGTTGAAAATCAATTGTCCATGTAGGAATGGGCCTATTTCTGGACTCTATTCTGTCCAATTGACCTATTTGTCCATTTTGATACCAATACCACATTTTCTTGATTACTGTAGCTTTATAAGTCTTGAAATCTAGTAGTGTTAGTCCTCCAACTTTGTTCTTCTTTTTCGAAGTTATTTTGGCTCTATACTGGATCTTTGTAGTTTCTTATGAACTTTAGTATCAGCTTGTCAATTTCTATAACAAACCCTGTTGGGATTTTGATTGAGATTGCATTGACTCTATAGATAAATTTGGAGACAATATTGAGCCTTTGACTAATGAACATGGTATGTCTCTCCATTTATTTTGGATTTCCTTTATCTCAGAAATGCTTTATAGCAGTGGTCCTCAACCTTTTTGGCCCCAGGGACTGGTTTCATGAAAGATAATTTTTCTACAGACCCAGGTGTCAGGGCTGGGAGATGGTTTCAGGATGATTCAAGCATGTTACGTTCATTGTGCAATTTATTTCTATTATTATCACATTATAATATATAATGAAATATATACAACTCACCGTAACGTAGAATCAGTAGGAGCCCTGAGCTTGTTTTCCTGCAACTAGAGGGTCCCATCTGGGAGTGATGGGAGTCAGTGACAAATCATCAGGCATTGGATGCTTGTAAGTAGTGTGCAACCTAGATCCCTCGCATGTACAGTTCACAAAAAGGTTTGCACTCCTATGATAATCTAATGCTGCTGCTCATCTGATAGGAGGCAGAGCTTCGGCAGTAGTGCGAGCAATGGGGAGTGGCTGTAATTACAGATGAAGATTCACTTGCTCTCTTGCCCACCCACTGCTCGTCTCCTGCTGTGCAGCCCAGTTCCTAACAGGCCATGGACTGGTACTGGTCCGTGGCCTGGGGGTTAGGGACCCCTACTTTATAGTTTTTAGGATATAGGTCTTGCACATCTCGTGTCAGACTTGTCACTAAATATTTTATTTTTGATATTTTCATAAATGTTTTAAAATTTAATTTCTTATTGTATATTGCTAATATATAGAAATAAGATTGATATTTGTATATTGATCTTATATTCTGCAACATTGCTAAACTCATTTATTAGTTCTGGTAGTTTTCCTTTTTATTCTATCAGTTTTTCTACACTGATGGTCTTGTCATCTGTGAATAAAGACATTTTTACTTCTTTGTTTTCAATCTGGATTCCTTTGATTTCTTTTTGCTTGCTTTATTGCACTGGCTAAAAGTGCCAATATGGTGTGTTTTGTCACATGAAAGCTCCAAATTTTTAATTATACTTGAATTTGTCCATCTTTTCCTTTATGGGTTTGTGAATTTTGCATTCTGTTTAAGAAATTATGTATGCCCCACATATATGAAGATATTCTTCTCTGTTTTCTTCTAAAAGTTACAACATTTGCCTTCCACATTTGGGTCTTAAATTAATCTAAGATTAATTTTTGTGTCTAGGTTAACACACACACACACACACAGACACACACACACACACAGATTGCCAATCAACCCAGTATCATGCATTGTCTGTCCTTTCCCCAGATTAATTTTTGTGTCTAGGTTAACATACACACACACACACAC
>NW_012114888.1:641799-643482 GCF_000951035.1 Colobus angolensis palliatus | reverse complement strand
AGGTTAACATACACACACACACACACACACACACACACACACACAGACACACAGATTGCCAATCAACCCAGTATCATGCATTGTCTGTCCTTTCCGCAGTGGTTTGTACTGATATATCTGACATATGTCATGGACCCATATCCATATGAATTGGTTTCTAAGCCCTCCAATTTTATTAAATTTGTTTGCTTGTCTATTCTTAAATCAGTATTATCTGTTTTCATTTATTACTATAGCATCATGATATGTCATGATGAAATATAAGCAGGGTAAGTTCTAATTTTTCTTCTTCAGATTCATCCTATTTGCAGACTTTTAGTTTTCCATACGAACTTTATGACCACTTTTTCTAGCTCTATAAAAAGGTTGATTGTATTTTGATTGGAATTGTGTTGAATTTATACATTAATTTGAGGACAGAAATTTTTCAAAAAATTTTAGATTCAGGAGGTACGTGTGCAGGTTTGTTACTGTATTTTGCATAATGCTGGAGTCTGGGCTTCTATTGACCTTGTCACCCAAATAGTGAACATCGTACTCAATAGGTACCTTTTCAACCCTCGCCTTCCTCCCTCTCTCCCCCTTTTTGGAGTCCTCAGTGTCTATAATTTCCATCTTTATGTCTGTGTGTCCCTTTTGTTTAGTTCCCACTTATAAGTGATAATATGTGGTATTTGATTTTTCTGTTTCTACATCAATTCACTTAAGATAATGACCTCTAGCTGCATCCATGTTGCTGCAAAGGACATGATTTCACTCTTTTATTTATGGCTGCAGAGTATTCCGTGGTGTATATATACCACATTTTCTTGCACTGATATGTTTATAAAAGTAGTATTCACAATAACAACCTCATAGAGTCAACATAGGTGCCCATCAACAGTGGACTGGATAAAGAAAATGTAGATTTCTTTTCCTTTGGGTAGATACCCAATAACGGGATTGCTGGGTTAAATGGTAGTTCTATTTTTAGTTATTTGAGAAATCTCCAAACTGCTCTCCACAGGGGCTGAACTAATTTACATTCCCACTAATAGCGTATAAGCATTCCCTTTTCTCTGCATCCTCACCAACATCTGTTATTTTTTGACTTTTTAATAGCCATTCTGACTGGCATGAGATGGTATCTTATTTGATTTTAATTTGCATTCCTCTGATGATTAGTGACGCTGAGCATTTTTTTCATGTTTGTTGGCTGCGTTTATGTCTGTCTTCTTTTGAGAAGTCTCTGTTCATGTTCTTTGCCCACTTTTGAATGTTTGTTGTTGTTGTTGATTTAAGTTTAGATTCGGTATATCAGTCCTTTAGTCAGGTTCATAGTTTGCAAATATTATCTCCCATTCTGTGGGTTGTCTTTACTCCATTGACAGTTTCTTTTGCTGTGCAGAAGCTCTTTAGTTTGATTAAGTCCCATTTGTCAAATTTTGGATTTGTTACATTTGCTTTTGAGGTCTTCAGTATAAATTTTTTGCCTAGGCAAATGTCCAGAAGAATTTTTCCTAGGTTTTCATAGTTTTAGGTCTTACATTTAAGTCTTTCTTTTCTTTCTTTCTTTCTTTCTTTCTTTCTTTCTTTCTTTCTTTCTTTCTTTCTTTCTTTCTCTCTCTTTCTTTCTTTCTCTTTCTTTTCTTTTCTTTTCCTTTCTTTCTTTCTTTCTTTCTTTCTTTCTTTCTTTCTTTCTTT
>NW_012114888.1:625841-641749 GCF_000951035.1 Colobus angolensis palliatus | reverse complement strand
CTTTCTTTCTTTCTTTCTTTCTTTCTTTCTTTCTTTCTTTTTCTTTCTTTCTTTCTTTCTTTTTTTCTTTCTCTCATTCCTTCTTTTCTTTTCTTTCTTTCTTTCTTTCTTTCTTTCTTTCTTTCTTTCTTTCTTTCTTTCTTTCTTTCTTTCTTTCTTTTTCTTTTTTCCTTTCCTTTCCTTCCCTTCCCTTCCCTTTTCCTTTCCTTTCCCTTCCCTTTCCCTTTCCCTTTCCCTTTCCCTTTCTTTCATTTTTTTTAGAGATGGAGTCTCACTCTGTCACCCAGGCTGGAATACAGTGGCGTGATCTCAGCTCACCACAACCTCCGCCTCTCGGGCTCAAGCAGTTCTCCTGCCTCAGCCTCCCGAGTAGCTGAGATTAAAGGCACATGCCACCATACCCAGCTAACTTTTCTATTTTTGTGGAGACGGAGTTTCACCATGTTGGCCTGGCTGGTTTTGAACTCCTGGCCTCAGGTGATCCACCCACCTCAGCCTCCCAGAGTGCTGGGATTATAGACATGAGCCACCGTGCCCAGCCACATTTAAGTCTTTAATCCATTTTTAGTTCATTTTTGTATATAATGAGAGTTAGGGATCCAATTCATGTCTAGCCGGTTTTCCCAGCATCATTTATTGAAGAGGGTGTCCTTTCTCTGTTGTTTATTTTTGTCGACTTTGTCAAAGATCGGTTGGTTGTGGGTGTGTGGCTTTGTTTCTGAGTTCTCTATTCTGTTCCATTGATCTATTAATACATGCCTATTTTTGTACAAGTACCGTGCTGTTTTGGTTTCTATAGCCTTGTAATATTGTTTGAAGTTGGGTAATGTGATGGTTCTGGCTTTGTTATTTTTGCTTAGGTTTACTTTGGCTATTCAGGCTCTTTTTTAGTTCCATATGAATTTTAGAAATGTGTTTTTTCTAATTCTATGAAAAAATGACATTGGTAATTTGATAGGAATTGCATTGAATCAATTGCATAGATTGCTTTGGGCAGTATGGATATTTTAATGATGTTGATTCTTATAATCCATGAACATGGGATGTTTTTCCATTTGCTTGTGTCATATGATTTCTTTCAGCAGTGTTTCATAGTTCTACTTGTAGGGGTCTTTCACTCTTCGATTAGATGTATTCCTAGGTATTTTATTTTTTGTGGCTATTGTAAATGGGATTTCATTCTTCATTGGTTCTCAGCTTGAATGTTATTGGTGTATAGAAATGCTACTAATATTTGTGCATTGATTTTGTATCCTGAAACTTTACTGAAGTCATTTTTCATGTCTCGGAGTCTATTGGAGGAAACTTTGGGGATTTTTAGGTATAGAATCACATTATTGGGAACAGATGATTTGACTTCCATTTTTTCCTATTTGGATGCCTTTTATTTCTTTCTCTTGCTTGATTGCTCTGGCTAGGACTTCCAGTACTATATTGAATAGGAGTGGAGAGAGGGGACATACTTGTATTGTTGCAGTTATTAGGGGAAATGCTGCCAACTTTTGTCTTCCTGATGTAAGCCTTTAGCACTGTAAACTTTCCTCTTAACGCTGCTTTTACTGTATCCTAGAGGTTTTGGTATGTTGTGTCTCTGTTTTCATTTGTTTCAAATAATTTTTTGCTTTAATGTCATTGTTTACCTAAAAGTCATTCAGGAGCAAGTTGTTTAGTTTCCATGTATTTGTGTGGTTTTGTGAGTTCCTCTTGGTTTCTAGTTTTATTCCACTGTTGTCCAAGAAGATGCTTAGTAGAATTTTGATATTTTTGAATTTATTGAGACTTACAACTGAGCACGTGGTCAATCTTAGAGAATATCCCGTGTGCAGATGAGAAGGATGTATATTCTGTGGTTATTGGGTGGAGTATTCTGTAGATGTGTATTAGGTCCATTTGGTCAGAAGTCCAACTTTAATGCAGAGTTTCTTTGTTAGTTTTCTGCCTCTGTGATCTGTCTAGTCCCGTCAATGGGATGTTGAAGTCCTCCACTATTATTGTATGCCTGTCTATGTCTTTTCTTAGGTCTAGTAGTAATTGTTTTATAAATCTGAGTGCTCTGATGTTGAGTATATTTATATTTAGGATAGTTAAATCTTCTTGTTGAATTGAATGCCTTATCATTATGTAGTGCCCTTCTTTGTCCTTTTTTAATGTTGTTGGTTTAAAGTCTGTTTTATCTGATACAAAAATAGCTACCTCTGCTCCGTTTTGTTTTCCATTTGCATGATAGATCTTTCTCCATCCCTTTACTTTGGGCTTATCAATGTCATTACATGTGAAATGAGCCTCTTGAAAACAGGAGAAGGTTGGGTCTTGTTTTTTTTTTTTAAATCTAATTTGCCATTTTATATCTTCTATGTAGAGCATTAAGGCCATTTATATTCAAGGTTAATATTGATATGTGAGGTTTTCTTCCTATTTTAGTGTTGTTTAGCAAGTTGCTTTGTAGTATCAATTATGTAGTTGCTTTATAAGGTCTCTGGGCTTTGTACTTACATGTGCTTTTGTGGTAGCAAGTATTGTTCTTTCATGTCCATGTTTAGAACTCCTTTAAATATTTCTTTTGACTGGTCTGGTGGTGATTAATTCCCTTAGCATTTGCTTGTCTGGTAAAGACTCACCTTTGTTTATGAAGCTTAGTTTGGTGGGATATGAAATTCTTTGCTGGGATTTATTTTCTTTAAGAAGGCTAAAAATAGGTCTCTAATCTAAGAGGTCCACTGTTAGTCTGATAGGATTCCCTTTATAGGTAATTTGGCCCTTTTTTCTAGCTGCTTTGAAATTTTTTCATTATGTTTTGACCTCAGATAGTCTGATGGCTGTTTGCCATGGGAGTGGTTGTCTTGTGTAGTATCCTGCAGGAGTTCTCTGAATTTCTTGTATCTACATGTTGACCTCTCTAGTGAGATTGGGGACATTTTTCTGAATTATAGCCTCAAATGTTTTCCAAATTGCCTGCTTTTTCTCCTTCTCTCTCTCGAATGCCAGTAAGTCATAGGTTGAGTCACTTTATATAATCCCATATTTCTCAAAAGTTTTATTCATTTTAAAATTATTTTTTCCTTATTTTTTGTGTGACTGGGTTAACTTGGAAGACCAGTCTTTGACCTCTGAAATTCTTTCTTCTACTTGATCTAGTCTATTGTCAAGGCTTCAAACTGTATTTTGAAATTCCTGTAGTGAACTTTTCAGTTCCAAAAGTTCTGTTTGATTCTTTCTTAATATATCTATTTCATCTGTCGTTTCCTGGATCATTTTTCTGTTTTATTTGTGCTGGATTTCAACTTTCTCTTGGATATTGTTGAGTTTCCGTGCAATCCATATTTTGAATTCTTTATCTGTCATTTCAGACATTTCAATCTGGTTAGGATCCATTGCTAGGGAGCTAGTGTGATCCTTTGCAGGTGAGAAAACACTGGTTTTCTGTACTGCCAGAGTTCTTGTGCTGATTCCTTCTCATCTGAGGCTGTTGCTGCCCTTTTTTTTTTTTGGATTTGCTACCATTTCAGAGGGCTTTCTAAAAATTTGTTATTCGTTTTTCCCTTGAGGGTATGACTGTGGTGTATGTTGTGTGAGATTGATTGGCCTCTTTTCTGGATGCTTTCAGGGGGCCAAGGCTCTGTACAAGTTCCTTGGTTGCAAATAGGTTCTGTGCTATGACTTTCTCAGATGCTGCTTATTGTAGCAATGCATTTTTGTTTAGTGGCACAGTTCAGGCTGCAGTACAGTGGATGGTGCTGAAGAGTAGCAGCCAGTAGGTAGGTTGGTGTCCAGGTGGACGCACCTGCCCTGATGGTGGTGGCAGGAAGAGATGATGATGGGGTGTGCTAAAATCTTGAGGGACCAGGCTTGGTAGCTCACACCTGTAATCTCATATTTTAGAAGGCCAAGGCAGGAGAATTACTTGAGGCTAGGAGTTCAAAGCCAGCCTAGTTAACATAGTGAGACTGAATCTCTACGAAAGAAAAATTTAAAAATTAGCTGAATGTGGTAGTGTGTACCTGTAGTTCCAGATACTAGGGAGGCTGAGGTGGGAGGATTGCTTCAGCCCAGGAGTTCAAGACTGCAGTGAACCATGACCATGTGACTGCATTCCAGTCTGGGCAACAGATCAAGACTCTGTCTCAAATAAATAAATAAAGTCTCAGAGGTGGATTTAGGGAGTGCACCAGCTTCTTGTCGTAGACCAGCAGGAATCCATCTGTTTTCTTATCATGTCACTCTCACAGGGCTCACGACCTGTTTATAAAGGTTTCGTCCTTTGCTTCTATGCCATGGTGTGGCTGTGGGCCATGAATCCACCTTTCTGATGGCTACCATTACAGTGGGGGTCAGGGCAGAGCCTCTTCCCACAGTCCAGGGAGGGTAACTCCGAGGTCTGTCCTCCATTGCTAGGGCACTGCCATTCTGTTTAGGGAGGGAGAGTTGGGCCTTGCACTCCGTGTAAGCACAAGCAGACACGGGCTTGCTTTCAGTGGGGTTGGAGCTGTGGGAAAAGTGTGACAAGCATTTTCAGTGTGAGCTCACTTTCAGCAGGGGTAGAGCTGCTAGAAAAGCATGAAAAGTGCTGTCTTTCAGTGCACTCTGTCTTTCATTGGAGGTAGAACTTCCAGAAAAGTGTGAAAATTGCTTTCTTTCAGTGCACATTCACTTTGAGGGGGGATGGAGCCCCCGGAAAAGTGTGAACAGTGCTTTCTTTCAGTGCATGCTCATGGGGCCCTGGTGGGGAGATCTGCTGCTGCATCTCTAACAGTTACTGGGTGGCGGGTGAGAGATGACCCGTCTCTCCATATCTGTTCCCAGGCATCAGTAATATCCCCTTCAGCAGTTAGTACCACACCCATCATTCCTTTGTCCCAAAGAATGCTTTGGTGGGCTATGCTCCCTTCTCCCTTAGGGGCAGCCCACACTGAAATTAGATCTCCAGGGAACCTACTGATCCCCTGTGCTTGCCAAAATTATAGTGGGTTCTGGGGTATGTTTGTGGGCCGTCTGGTGGTGCAGTGGCTCAAGGGCAGAGGATCCCTGGGTGCGGCCGTGGCACCACACATGCACAGCTGGTATGGTACCCTCCATCTCAGTTTCAGTCTGAGAGTTGTGTGGCATGGCTGCATAAGCTGGCCACCAGATTCTGGGGACACAATTTCTGTCACTTTGAAATAGAAACTTCTCATCCATAAATATAATGTATCTTGTTTTATAGTACTTTATAGTTTTGTTGTTATTGTAGATGGTATATTTACTTAAAAATTACATTTTCTAGTTGATGGTATGTATGAATGCTATTGTTTTTTGTTTGTTTGTTTGATGGAATCTTGCTCTGTTGCCCAAGCTGGAGTGCAATGGAGCGATCTCCGCTCACTACAACCTCCGCCACCCGGGTTCAAGCAATTCTCTGCCTCAGCCTCCCGAGTAGCTGGGATTACAGGTGCCCACCACCACACCCGGCTAATTTTTGTATTTTTAGTAGATACGGGGTTTCACCATCTTGCCAGGCTGGTCTTAAACTCCTGACCTCGTGATCCACCTGATTATGTTTTATATATTGATCTCATTTTATTTTTTGAATTCTCAGAGTCTGTAGATTCTTTGGATTTTAATTTTGGACCATATTATATAAACTATAAATAATGACAGATTTGCTTCTTCCTTTCTAATCCTTATGATTTTTTTTCTATTTTTATTATATTGGCTAGGGCCTACAATGCAACATGTGAGTAGTGATAGCAGATCTCCTTATCTTTTTTCCTTACCTTACAAGAGATATTTTTACTAAGTACTTATTATGAGTTTTTGGTAGATGCAAATATTTTCTTTACGATTTTTACATCTTTGTTCATAAAGGAGATAGGTCTATACTTTTTCTTTCTCATACCACTTTTGTCCATATCAAATGTGTGTTTTATAATTGCTTCATAAGATGAGTTTCAGAACATTCACTGTTTCTTAAAGCAGCTTGTAAAATGTAGGTATTGTCAATTTTTTTAAGGTTTTGTGTAAGTTGTCTGTAAAACCATATGGCCCTTCCTTTTTTCAGTGGGTAGATTTTTAATGATTCACTTCCTCTAAGGGTAATACATTTTATTCTGGATTTCTATTTCTCTTGAGTTGGTTTTGAAAATTACGTAGCTTCTAGAAACTTTTTCATTTCACGTAATTTTAAATTTTTTATCACCTTTTTAGTCCTGTTACTGTTGATTTGTACCTCTGTAAAAATTCAATTTTACTGGAGTTGTTTTTTAGATTTTTGTAAACAACCAAATTTTAACTTGTTAACCCTCTTTTTAAACTTTGTTTTTTATTTCATTAATTCATCAATTTGTATTCTTATTTTTATCATGTTGTTCTTTGTACTTTCTCTGTGTTTATTTTCTAACTTCTTGACTTGGATATCTGTTTCACTGATTTTCAGTGTTTCTTTTCTTTTTTTTAAATTTTTTATATACTTTAAATTCTAGGGTACATGTGCACAACGTGCAGGTTTGTTACATCATTGTTTCTTTTCTAAGAAATGCACTTAAGGCTTTAATTTGCCTTCTGAGTATTACTTTAGCTGTGGTGTGTTTAGTGTTTATCATCCTCCATATATAAATATTTTCTAGTATTATTTCTTTTTTGGCCAATTAATTATTTAAAAGTTTGTTTTGACATTTCCATATGTGTATGAAGTTACTGTCTTTTGGTTCTTAATTTCTCTTTTTATTACATTTAGTTAGAGAACATTGTCTGCATCTTCTTGATTCTTTGATATTTAATGAGACTTGCTTCATAACCCTGGGAATTAAGTCTTAATTTCTGAAATGCATGTATTTTTCTCTTCCTTTTGAAGTTTAAACGGGTGCATAATTCTAGATTTAACTATTTTCCTTTGATCTTTTGAAGATACTCCATTGTCTTCTGTCTCCATTGTTGGTACGTCTCTTGTTAATATAATTGTTCCTTTGTAGTCATAAGCCTTTATTCCCTCTGGCTGTCTTTCTTTGTTTTTGGTGTTCTGCAGTTTTATTACAATGTATCTTGGGACTATTTATAATTCTTCAGTTTGAGAATTATTCTGAGCCGTTATCTCTTCAAATAACTTCTCTTGTTCATTTTGCCTGTTTTCCTTCTCAAACTCAACCTGTTCTTGTTATCTCTGAATATCCTGTCAAACTCCTCTTTTTTCTCCATGTCTTTTGATCTTTCATTCTTTTCATTTATTTTTCATTCTGTGCTGCTCCATTTCTGGAATTTTCCTTAAATTTCATCTAGTTCATTGATTCAGTGACTCTGCCTTCTTATTCTTTAAGTACTATTTAATTGTTGTGTTTCATGTTTCCGTTCTTTTCTGTAGCATCTTCTTATTCTTTTCTTATGGCTTCTCTATGTTTTATCTGTTTAATAATTTTAAATATAATAATTTCATGGTTCATTACTGATTTTTGTTCTATTGTCCCAAATTCATGGAATGCCAATTCTTCTGTTGTATCTGCTGACTTAGGTTGGGTTGTTTGCTTTTGTTTTCTGAGCTCATCTTAAATTGGACTTTCTTCCTCCACTTCATTATTCTTTTGTTGCTTGGGTTGACCATTTAGAGTAGTTTTTAAAAAATCTTTTATTCTGAACTAATTGTAGACTTACAGAAAAGTTACCAAACTAGTACAGAGAGTTCCCATATTTTCCTCACCCAGCTTTTTCTTTGTTAACATCTTACCATAGTGTAATTATTAAACCCAAACAATTAACATTGGGACAATTCTACAGACTAAAAACTTCATTTGAATTTTACCAGTTTTTCACTAATGTCATTTTTCTGTCCCATGATCCTATCCAGGATCCCACATTGCATTTAGTAGTTGTTTCTTGTTAGTCGTCTGTGGTCTGTAACAATTCCTCAACCTTTCTTTGTCTTTTATGACCTTGATACTTTTTAAGAATAGTGGTCAGTTATTTTGTAGAATGTTGTTCAATTTGGAGTTGTCTGATGTTTTCTCATAGTTGCATTGAGATTATACACTTTTGTAAAGAATACCACAGAAATGATGTTGTCTCCTTCTTAGAACATCATATCAAGTGGTTCATGATGTCAGCATGTCTTACTATTGGTGATGTTGGCCTTGATCATTTAATTCAGGTAATGTCTGCCAGGTTTCTCCATTGGAAAGTTACTATCGGCCGGGTGCGGTGGCTCAAGCCTGTAATCCCAGTACTTTGGGAGGCCGAGACGGGCGGATCATGAGGTCAGGAGATCGAGACCATCCTGGCTAACATGGCGAAACCCCGTCTCTACTAAAAATACAAAAAAACAAAAAACTAGCCGGGCAACGTGGCGGGCGCCTGTAGTCCCAGCTACTCGGGAGGCTGAGGCAGGAGAATGGCGTGAACCTGGGAGGCGGAGCTTGCAGTGAGCTGAGATCCGGCCACTGCACTCCAGCCTGGGCGGCAGAGCGAGACTCCGTCTCAAAAAAAAAAAAAAAAGAAAGAAAGTTACTATCCTTCCTTTTGCATTTAATATAATAAATACCTTGAAAGAGATACTTTGAGACTATGCAAACCCTACTTTTTCTCAAACTCACCTGCTAATTTTAGCATCCAGCAATAGAACTCTTTGAGTAGTTTGGATTTTACCTTTCCGGACTAGCTTACAAACTGGTCTAATTTCATGTTATCTTTGATGTTGATTAATTGCCTTGGAACATGGGTTAGTCAATTTTTTTTTGTTATAAAGGAATGCCTGAGGCTGGGTAATTTATAAAGAAAAAATGTTAATTTTGGCTTACGGATCTTCAGACTGTATAGGAAGTGTGGTGCTAGCATCTGCCTCTGGTGAGAGCTCAGGAAGCTTACCATCAGGGCAGAAAGCAAAGAGGGGAGATGGCATATTACATGGTAAGTGGGAGCAAGAGAGAGAGTAAGGAGGTGTCAAGTTCTTTTAAGCAAACAGATCTCATGTGAACTCAGAACGAGAGCTCACTCATCACTGAGGGGACGGTGCTGAGCCATTCATGAGGGATCTGCCTCCATGATCCAAATACCTCCCACCAGGCCCCACCTCCAGTACTGGGAATTACCTTTCAATGTCAGATTTGGAGGGGACAAACATGTAAATTATATCAGAGGTTTATATAGTAAGTGGGCAAAGTACATTTATACTCTAAATTCTTATTAGGTGGAATATTGGCTTTGATTTGTATCAGATAATTTTTTTTTTTTTTATACCTAGAGACTCAGCAGAGAAAGGCCTCATTGTCATCTCTCTTGTCCAATGGGTAGAGTTTATTAATTCTTTCACTTCACTTGCAGCCTTTTTACAGTTCTAGCTTTATGCATAGGTTTAATGTGTAGGAGTTCCCAGTTGCTACTGTCCTGGACTGGAGGTCTTCTCTTTTGTGCCCCGGTGAGTGTTAAAAACCTAAGCTCTTACCTGCTAAAGGGTTTGATCCCACTTCCTCCCCACCCCAACTACCTCTCATCCTGCTGCCACCTATTCGCTTTTTCACTTTTCTCTTTGGCTGTCAGTTACTTCTTCGCATTGGTACCTGGAGACATTTCTCTCTGTTTTCGCAAGCTCAGCCAGGAGTGTGAGTTTTAATTGCTGCCTAGTCTACCATTTTGCCATGCACAATCTCTCTCCCATGCCATAAGACTCTCTAAAATTACACTGGGGAAAATACTGACTAGACACGTTATTATTAGGGAATGTCACATTATTATTAATACCTGTGCTAAACTGGATTTGGCTGTGATCATATAGGCCTAGTTAAAATCAGTTCCACTATTTAAAAATCTTAATCACGCTTAGGCTTTTCTCTTTCTATTTTTGAAGCACATCCATTCTTATAACCTTGAATTTTATGGGACGCTAGAAAAAATTATTGGCATTTTAGAATAAATAAACCATATAATGTTGTGCCAAAACAGATAGAGTGTTTCTTATGTTTCTAAAGAGTGGAAAAAGGGCCAACTCTTTTTCTGGAGTTTTATATATACATATATTTTTATATTGTGTTTATTTTATTTCTTTTTCCATGATTATATTCCTGTGGAAATGAGGAAATCATTAACAGTGAAACTACTGTTTCGTCCAAAATACAATGTTCTAATGGTCTGTTTTCTAAATGAAGCTTCTATGAATAAAAGCAAGGCCGCTATATAGCCATTTAGTTGCTAACAAATGACCCAGTTAGTGCCACCCATGATTTCTTCTTTAATTAGATTGCAAATTTTGTGTTTAAAAATGGGAGCAGTAAGTAAATGCTAATTTGTAGTTCCTCAGAGGGAGAATTATGATGTAAAAATTAGGATATAAAATGAGAGGATACTGCAGGGCAGGAGGGTAATGGCACTTGGGCCACCATAGGGCAGGCCCTGCCAGGCTGCTTTTCATTCAAGTAAATTTTGCAACTCAAAGTACTGGGTTTGGAAGGCGTGCCACATAGTACAGTGTTTAATCATGTAAGTTTATTCTTTCTTCATTCATTCAATAAAATATATATTGTGCATGTACTCTGTGTCAGGTCCCATGGTGGATGATAGAGGCTCAGAGATGAATAAGCTGCCCTTTGGGAGTGCCAGCCTCATCTGTGGCCTTGGACTGCTGGTTCTGTGCTGCCCAATCTGGGTCACTCTCTTCCCACACCATTTTGGAGGGGTCTCTCCTTTGCTGTCCAGTTTCTCCTGCCTGCTCCTGAAGACATGGACTAAATTATATTTCTTCTCTTAAGATGTTCCTTACCACCGCAGCTCACAGTAATCCTTGCCTCTTTGAACTCATTTTATTTATGGCTGGTGTTACCCAGCATATCTTTTTATTCTCACATGCATGTTAGTTGGAGAATAGATGGATGAATGAATGAATGAATGAATGAACAAAGGTGGTACCTTTTGTTTGGATTCAGTTTTCACTCACTTAATAGGATCATATTGACAGGGCATTCCTAGACTTATTTTGACCTTTCTTGAAGGGTGATTCATTCTACCACTTACTAATAATTATCATAGTAGCTAACATTTATATGCTTGCTGCTTCATGTGACAAATGTTGCACTAAATGCTTTCTACATATTAACTCATTTACTCCTCACAGCAATCCTACAAAGTGGGCACTATTATTATTCCCATCTTGCAGATGAGGAAACTAAAAAGCAGAGAGGTTAAGGAATGTACCCAGAATTACATATTAAGTTGCAGAGCTGGGATTTGCATCAGGCAGTCTAGCAATTTCATCATGAGTTAAGATTTAGAATCAAACTAGCTAAGGTTGACAATTCATTCTGCCTCTCTAATGCTTCAGGTTCATCATCTGTGACATGAGAATCATTCAGGAGCTTATTGGGGGCATTAGATGAATTAACATATGCTAAACACTAAGCCAGCAAATATCCATGGCATTAGTTCCATCCGCTTCTTACCACTGGCCACATGGAACTTACACTCTGGATCTAGAAAGCACGTGCTCCTGGATGGCTCAGCAGCTGTCTCCACCAACTTTGAGATCTTGGCTCTGATTAAAATCTTTTTCCTTGACTCTGCCTTTTCTAGAAGACTGTCTTTTGGAATGGGGGCAGTTGGGGTAGGATTTAAAAAAACTTTCTGGGTAAATACCCCTTCAGTTCTTCTTCTCGCTACTGTATGTATTTTTATATTTATCTATTTTGCCTTGTTTCAGAAATGGATTTAAGGTAAGCTAGAAAGATGTAGACAGTTCTATAGCATAAAATGAATATGCAAATACTAAAAAGAAAAAATATAAGTAGGAAAGAAAAAGGGAGCCAGGAGTGGGGTTGGCATACAGAGTATATTTACAGGCTCTGAAGTTAGGGGCATTTACTAGCAGTCAGCCACAGGCTTCCTAGAGGTCAGTGCAAAATAGGAGACCATGATCAGTTCATGGTGTTCATAAAGCAACTATAAGCTGGGTGTGGTGGCTCATGCCTGTAATCTCAGCACTGTGGCAGGCCAAGGCTGGTGGACCACTTGAGCCCAGGAGTTTCCAACCAACCTGGGCAACATGGTGAAACCCCATCTCTACTAGAAATACAAAAATTAGCTGGATATGGTGGTGCACACCTGTGGTCCCCAGCTACTAGGGAGGCTGAGGTGGGAGGATCACCTGAACCTGGGGAGGTCGAGGCTGCAGGGAGCTGTGATCACACCACTATACTCTTAACTTGGACAACAGAGTGAGACACTGTCTCAAAAAACAAACAAACAAACCAAACCCAAAACACAAAAACATAAAGCAACAATAAGCCAGTTGCTTAGGAAAAGGGATCCTAATGCAGAGCGCAAGAAAGACATTCTCCACTGGCCACTCACAGAAAGGACTCTCTGGTAGGTGAGTGGTGGTCTCAGTAGCATGCCCCAGGATACCCAGGGATGAAGGACAGGTGGCTGTTTCTGACAGTATGCCTTAGAAGAAAATAATATCATTCCGTCAGAATACTGTTCAGTCAAATTAATTCTGCCAGAGGCATCATGTGCCATAGCCCAGGTGTCCACCTTCTTGAGGTCCAGCTTAACACTGGGGTTTGAAGCTGCCTCTTAGCACTAAGGTGTGAAGGAGAACAAAGTGCAAGAAGGCAGGACTTAGGAGAGTACATCAATCATCATTGCCAGAATTTTGATGTGTAATAAATGACCTGAAAATCTCTGTCACACAAACACACACACACACACGCACACACACATTTATTTAGCTTACAGGTCTGTGGGTTGGCTGAGGGTTCGTTGATCTGAGCTGGGCCCAGCTGGGGTGGCTCTGTTCCACATGTCTGTCATTCTCCTTCAAGGAGCAGCGGGCTAACCCAAGTATGTCGTTCTCATGGCGATGGCAGAAGTGCAGTTGGAGTGGGAAATAAGACCTCTTGAGGCCTAGGCTCAGAACTGGCACACTTTGACTTCCACATCATTCTCTCGGCCAAAACAAGTCCTGTGGCTGACCCCATTGTCAAAGATCAGGAAAATTGTGCCCCTTTGGAGAGTGCAACAGCAGAATGACACAGGAAAGGGTGCAGATAGCGAGAGGGAAGTATTAAAGGCACTGGTGCAATATCCCACAGAGGGAATGGAAATGACTTTGAGAAAAGCTCACTGCCCCTTGAGGCACAGAGGCCCCTGCACTGGTTGTATCTGCTGCCACCATGCAGGTTTAATTCCCCGCTGCAGGAGGCTTGGGCATGAAGTGGCTCTGGTTGTGGCTAGTTACCATTGCAACAAATGAGCTCAGTACAAATTGGACCCCGTGAGTGACCATTCTGTAACCTGGGTAGAACTTTGTGCCAGCGCCTGCTAGAGTTGCACACTCCCTCCCTAAGCTGGAATATGGCTGGGTCCCTGAAGTGGCAGGGAAGTTACGGTTGTAACTGACAACCAGCTTCCCCATTGTGTTTGATCTTAATTAATTCATGCTCATTTTCCCTTATATTTTATAAGTAGAAATGTGAAACACTTACTAGGTGAGCATATTTACTTTATTTTTGATTTAGAGCCACCTAAGTTTTAGAGATGAAGCTATCAGCATATGGATTTCTTCCATTACTTTGAAAACTGCTATATTTAGGACTAATGTTCTGTGGTTACATGCTGGGATCCATTACACAGAATTTAAGCACAGAGTGTTTAAAACAAGGAGCCAAGAACAAGTTCTCATTACATTATCTGGATTGAAAATGATTTCTTACTGACATTGCAAAGTTTCAAAGTTCCAGTCACTGTCAAAATGTAGCCAGATAACTTGCCTAGATCGTGTCTATGACTTCTAATTCAGATAAGTGATTTGATTTTCAGCCCAGTACTACCCTCTCCCAAGCTCAGAATTCTTCATAGAAGACCCAAAACAAATAAAAAAATAGGCCACAACAATAAAATGTAAGAAATTCTCCTATTTCATGTTCTGGTAAGGAAGTAAATCATTGTATTCATTGATGGACTTATATTTCTGCCTTTTTGATTTATTTCCTGGCATGAGAGACCTAGTTGCCTTAGTGACAATTTGTCAATTGAGCACAAGCCCAAAAGTCTACCCTAGGGCTTCCATGTGAGTCAGTGGTCCCAGGGAAGAGCCACTGCTAAGGGTTGTGCTGGTTGTGAACTACACAACTCTGGAACACTGCATGGAGAGCCTCTCTTGGAATTCCTTCGTCAGTGGTTGGGGTATTGGGACAAGGCTCCCAGCTTTTACTCTGCCCCTCATCCTCTTCTTTTCCTACCAAACACCTATCCCAAATTTGGCTTCTTGGTCTCTAAATCAAAAGCTGGTCTTTCTTCCTCCCTGCCACCCTCCCTCCCTAAATAAATGTGCCCTCTTTTCATAGTGATTTGGCACATTTATTTATGATGGATACAACTAGGTCCCTCCTTTCCTTGGCCACTCTCCCTCTGTCTACACACACGGACACATACACATGCATGCGCCATCTGTGACAGAGCCTGTGGAATTTGTGAACCATAGCCACACACCAATGCCCAGGACTGTTCTAGAGACCTCTTTGTAAAGTTGCATGAGCGGAAAAAAACTAAATCATGCACTACAGGAGAATCCATACAGATTCTGAAAGTGATTTGTTGTATGAAACGTTAGTTTTTGTTTGTTTGTTCTAAGAAACTAGTTATGTTATTGTAAACCAAAAGTATCTGAGAAAGGTCTCAATCAATTTAGAAAGTTTATTTTGCCAAGGTTAGGGACATGCCCATGACAGAGCCTGAGGAGGTCCTGAGACATATGCCCAAGGTAGGTCAGAGCACAGCTTGGTTCATGCATTTTATGGGGACTTCAGACTTCAATAAATACATGTAAGATGTACATTGGTTTGGTCCAGGAAGGTGGGACAATTTGAAGGGGTAGGGGGTACAGCAGGCTTTCGGGTCATAGGTAGATTTAAAGATTTCTGATTGGCAATGGGTTGAAAGAGTTATTATCAATAGAAAGGAATGTCTGCACTACTATAAGGGATTGTGAAGACCAAGGTTTTACCATGCAGATGAAGCCTCCAGGTAGCAGGCTTCAGAGAGAATAGATTGTACATGTTTCTAATCAGTCTTAAAAAGTCTGTTCTATCAATAATTCCAAAAGGGAGGAGGGTATAATGAAGCATGTCTGGCTCCCACTTCCCATCATGGCCTGAACTAGTTTTTCAGGTTAACTTTGGAATGCCCTTGGTTGAGAGGAGGCATCCATTCAGATGGTTGGGGGACCTTAAAATTTTCATTATGGTCACAACAAAATATATTAGAGTCTCAGCAGGAGCAAGCCATTTTGAGAAGCAAGGAGAGAAGAATAAAGAAAGATGTGTTAAAACTTACAAAACACATTTTATGAATTAAAAATTAAATTAGAGGCACTAATAGAAAACTGGACACTGCAGAAACTTGGTAATAAACCAGAGAACTATCTTCGGAAACACCACCAAGAGAGGGATTGAAACAATGACAAAGAAGAGAGCAGAAAGGAAGGTAGAGGGAGGACTAAATAAATGCAGCTAAAGTGATAATCAAAGATCATTTAAAAAATCATTTTCTAAGCTAAATGAAGTATTTGTAAATTGAGAGAATTCACTCTGATCCATGTAAAATATATGAAAAGAGATCATTAAATATGCCTTAGTAAAAACGTGAAAGGTCACATAAAAGAAAAGACTCTTATAAGCATCAAAGCAAATTTATCCAAAACAGCGCTTAAAAATACCACCATCACCAGCAGAACCAATGCCCTAAAACCCAAAAAGATATTACCTCAGGCAATACACAGAGGCAGTGGTTAAATCTTCAGTGCTTTGAGGGTAAACAAGTTGTTTTTTATACATGGAACAATAGAAATGTTTTTTAAATCTTTTTTTTTTTTTTTATACTTTAAGTTCTAGGGTACATGTGCATAACGTGCAGGTTTCTTACATATGTATACTTGTGCCATGTTGGTGTGCTGCACCCATCAA
>NW_012114888.1:565404-620106 GCF_000951035.1 Colobus angolensis palliatus | reverse complement strand
GTTGAAAATGCAGAAATCACCGGTCTTCTGTGTCGCTCGCGCCGGGAGTTGTAGACTGGAGCTGTTCCTATTCGGCCATCTTGCTCCGCCCCCTCTGTTTTTTAAATCTTTAAGAGAACCAAAAATATCTAGTTTCGTTAGTAAATTGTTCAAAGTAATATATTACTTTAATAACTTAATCCAGAACATGATGAAAAAAATCAAAATTAAGAACTCAAAGAAGACATCTTATCTTTAAAAACTAGAGCAGCATTGGACATTAAAACAGGTTTTATACACACATACACACACACACACACGCTTCCATATGTGAATTCAAAGCAAAAACATTATTTCAAAGAGGTGAATGACATGATTAGAAAAATTAAAAAGGTAGATGATATGGGTTATGCCACAGATAAAATAACCGAAACTCAGAAAGAGAGAATAAGGAGACTAAGGGCAAAATTCCTCATATTGTATCTGAATGTGAAATCATATTTCATCCATCTCTTTGATAATTAAGTATATATAGGTTTAAGATATTTTAGGGCAATTTCAAGTTAATCAAGAATAGGATTCTAAATGGAATTACAGAACCTAAGAGCAAACCAAATACAGTAAATCCTTAATGCTGTCAATAGGTTTTCGGAAATTGTGACTTTAGGTGAATGACATATAATGAAACCAATTTTCCCTTAGGCTAATTGAGATAAACAGAAGTTAAGTTCCTGCAGCATACTTCTGTTCACAAAAAAATCACCAAACTTCTAAATAAAGACCCAAACACTTACAATATCAAGCATTGAAATAAATGTGAGCTATACATACATTTAAGAAAGATGAATAGACCGGGCGCAGTGACTCATGCCTGTAATCCCAGCACGTTGGAAGGCCGAAGCAGGTGGATCACCTAAGTTCAGGAGTTTGAGACCAGCCTGGCTGACATGGTGAAACCCTGTCTCTACTAAAAATACAAAAAATTAGCCGGGTATGGTGGTGGGCGCCTGTAATCCCAGCTACTCGGGAGACTGAGGCAGGAGAATCGCTTAAACCACGGAGGCGGAGGTTACAGTGAGCCGAGATCACACTATTGCACTCCAGCCTAGGCAACAAGAGTGAAACTCTGTCTCAAAAAAAAAAAACTAATAAAAACAAGACAATGATTTACGCAATTTTGGTGAATCAGTGAGTGGCAGTGGCCATGGTAGTGATGGGTTATATCAGGGAATAAATGTTTGCAGAGCAAACATTGTAAGGAGCATCCTTTCCCACCTTGCAGTTCAAAACCAAAAAATCAGAAGTAGAGCAGGCTTGCTGAGCGCTTTTGTCCCATATCCTTTATCGTCATAGACTTGATGAGTTTTTATTTTATCCTAATTTGTATTCATTTGTTCATTCATTTTCCAACCTACTTATTCCAGTTCAATGTCATGAGTAGCTGGAGCCTGTCCCAGCAGCTCAGGGTACAAGATGGGAACCAGCCCTGGACAGGACACCATCCCATCGCAGGGTGCACTCACACATCCACACTCAGTCACACTGGGACCATATGGACATGCCAGCTCACCTCATGTGCACAGCTTCGGGATGTGAGAAGAAACCAGAGAAAACCCATGCAGACATGGGGAGAAAGTACAAACTTCATGCAGACAGTGGCTCTAGCCTGGAGCCATTTTTTTCCCAATCAGCATTATCATAAAATGATGTTGGGTGAGGTGATGTTATTCAAGAACCTGCTACGTTTAGGCTGTATTGCAAAAGACAAGTAGCAATCAATCTAAGGTAATAGCAACAATACATGAAAAACTGAAAACACAAAGTAAGATGACAGGAGGAAAAGAAATCAAGAGAAATCTTCACCATAAATGTGAACTCCTTGATTGCCCTTGAGCCATCATGACACATGCCACCTGCTCCAGATTGGCATATGGTCACCTCTCTTTTACTTTCTCATTTAATTCCCATTTGCCGTATTATCTGTAATTCCTGTTGGAGATTTGTCAGTCTATTCTTGAGACCTCTTCCCTTTTCCTTTGCCCTTTGTTGTCCAGGAACCCCAGGGATGCTTATTTTATCTGGGGATGGCCAGACCACTGCCAAACGCCACTGCTGTGGCTTCTTCTTGTCACCAGGCTGCTGTGGAAGACAGGTTCTGCCAGGCTGGTGGACACTTCCAGGATGACTTTACTGGGCAGAAGGTCATGGACTGGGTTTGGCTGTTGTTTTAAATTGAGAGAGACATGAACATTCTATATGCTGAAAGGAAAGGACCAATAGAAATCAAAGGCACAGATGACAAGCTGAGCAACTGATGGATCAGTGAGTAGCTGAGGATGAAGAAGCAGTTAAGGAGGGAATCAAGGCTTAGTTGTACCTGTTTCCACTCTCCACAATGGATGTTTCAAACTTTCTCACTCTTAAGCTCCTAACTTCACCATTTTCCTCCAATTTATAACAGAAAACTTCATCTCCAGGTTAATAGAGCATATAGAGATCCTGAGATGTAAACCACACCCATGCCCCCACATCCACAACTTGGCATTCCTTTTTCATCTCAGTAGAAAAGGTGTCCCTCCTGCTGTCCAAAGCTAGCTTCCATGATGGCCCTGTCTCCCAGACACTCAACAAGAGGCTTAGAGTCCATCCGAGGTCCAGCACATTCAATTCTAGTTTTGCCTCTGAGCTGCAACCTCAGCCCATTCTCTTCATCCCAGAAGCACTCCCGTGCCTACCTCTGCATTGCTTCCTGAGTACTTGGGCTTCTAACACTCTGCTCATGTTGCTGTCTTGCTCAACACACTTCAAGAGATTCCCTTCACCAACAGAAGAAAACCTGGGTATCCTAACATGGCACACACATGCACCTCTCATGATTGGGCCCCACCTGCCAGCTCTCTAATTTATCTCTTGCTTTGTTTTCACTATATTCTAATCATTCTATGAACCCTGAACATCGTGGTTCAATTCTTGGCTCCACCTGTTATTATTAATAGTACTGTGCCCTTGGGCAATCTGTTAAAGCTGTCTGGGCGTTAGTTCCTCATCAGTATAATGGGAACCAAGTTCCTACTGAAAGGATTGTCATGAGGGTTAAATGAGTCTATGCATGTGAAGCAGATCAATGTTTGACATACACTGAGCTCTTGATAATGTCTGTGCCTGTTATTAACACTTTGTACAGCTTCTCAGATGTATTATACCATCTTCTTGCCCTCTTTTTTTTTTCGAGATAGAGTCTTGCTTCGTCATCGCCCAGGCTAGAGGACAGTGGCACAATCTCGGCTTACTGCAACCTCCGCCTCCTGGGTTCAAGCAATTCTCCTGCCTCAGCCTCCCAAGTATCTGGGGCTACAGGTGTGCACCATCATGCCCAGTAATTTTTTTTTGTATTTTTAGTAGAGATGGGGTTTCACTATGTTGGTCAGGCTGGTCTCAAACTCCTGACCTCAAGTGACCCACCCGCCTCAGCATCCCAAAGTGCTGGGATTACAGGTGTGATCCACCACACCTGGCTCTTCTTGCCCTCTTTGAATCTTTGAGGATATGATTCTTTCTCCCATTCTTCTCAGCCTCCTTCCCTTACTCAGCTCCCACTTCTCTGGTTGGCAGATTGCCTTTCATCTTCAAGATCTGCTCTGCTACCACCTCTGCTGTGAAGCTTTCCTGAATTTCTCCCTACATGTATACACATGTCAGACTGGATGAGGGGTACTTTCTCTGAGCTTTTGGACATATCTTTATTGTAGCACTTTTTCTACTTCACTGATTTGGCTTTTCCTCTAGTCTGTGGTTGATTCTAGGATGTAGATATTGAGGGTTGGGAGTCAAATCTGGTCCATTCCTCTATTATTCTCCATCATTCAACATAAAGTTAATGTTCAATCAGTGTTTATTGAATGAATGAATGAATGAATGAATGAATGAATGAATGAATTCATGGACAAGGAATGTGTGCAGACAGATCACAATAGAAGAATATTTCTTAAATAAGGGGAAGAGATGTTGAAGTTTATTAGTAATCAAAATATTATTGATTAAAATGAGGCATCATTTTTACTTGTTGAATTAGGAAATGCTTTTATGGCCAGGCATGGTGGTTCATGCCTATAATCCTGGCGTTGGGGAGGCTGAGCCAGGCAGATGGCTTGAGCCCAGGAGTTTGAAACCAACCTGGGCAAAACAAAAAGCCAACCCCGTCTCCACCAAAAAAAAAAAAAAAAAAAAAAGTTGCTGGGCGTGGTGGCACATACCTGCAGCCCCCAGATACTCAGGAGGCTGAGGTGGGAGGCTCACTTGATCCCAGGAGGGAGAGGTTGCAATGATCTGAGATCGCACCACTCCACTCCAGCCTGGGTGACAGGGTGAGACTCTGTTAAAGAAAGAAAGAAAGAAAAAAAAAAAACACACTTTTTTTTTCTTTTACTTCCGTCTCCATATTTGACAGGAAACACCTTTTGAAAGGATATTCCATTGCTGAGGACTCTTCCTCATTGCTGATGGGAGGGTAAAAGCAACTTAGTACTGTGTGTCAAGACCTTTTTAAGTGTTACTTTATTTTTTATTTTTTTATTTTTTTTTGAGATGGAGTCTCGCTCTGTCGCCCAGGCTGGAGCGCAGTGGCGCGATCTTGGCTCACTGCAAGCTTCCCCTCCCGGGTTCGCGCCATTCTCCTGCCTCAGCCTCCTGAGTAGCTGGGACTACAGGTGCCCGCCACCACGCCCAGCTAATTTTTTGTATTTTTAATGGAGACGGGGTTTCACCGTGTTAGCCGGGATGGTCTCGATCTCCTGGCCTTGTGATCCGCCTGCCTCGGCCTCCCAAAGTGCTGGGATTACAGTCTTTTTAATTTTTTTTTTTTTTTTTTTTTTTGAGACGGAGTCTCGCTTTGTCTCCCCGGCTGGAGTGCAGTGATACCATCATAGCTCACTGAAGCCTCAAACTCCTGGACTCAAGCTGCCCTCCTGGCCTCTCAGTCTCCCAAGTAGCTGGGACCGTAGGCACACACCAAAATGCCAAGCTAATTTTTTAAAATCTGTAGAGATGGGGTCTTGCTATGTTGCCTAGCTGGTCAAATGTTCCTTTGTTTTTCCTCACTAATTGTACTTCTGGAACACCATCCGAAGGGAATAATTGTAAATACAGACAAATGTTTATGCATATAGATGCTCATTATGGCATTATTTGTATAAAAATTTGGAAAAAAAACATGTACTATCCAGTAACAGAAGTATGGTTTAGCATTTTGGTTTCAGAATAGTCTGTAATAACATGGAAATGTATTAGTTAAGTGAAAAAGATGAAAATATGTTCACACCTATTAAGAAAAAGACAAATGCCCATGCATAGTAAAGAGACTGCAGAGGAGTGTACCAGGATGTTTACTTGGTTATATTTGGGTGGCAGGGGTGTGTATGGTTTTTCTTTTCTTTTTTTCCTTGCTTTTACATATTATCCAAATTCTCTATAATTGGAAACGTATTACTTTTATAATGGAGTAAAGCCTGTATATATGTGTACACATTTTGTTTTCCTTTGAGACATGGTCTTGCTCTGTCACCCAGGCTGGTGTACAGCAGAATGATCATAGCTCACTGCAACTTTGACCTCCTTGGCTCAAATGATCCTCCCACCTCAGCCTCCCAAGTAGCTGGGATTACAGGCACGTGCTACCATGCCTGGTTAATTTTTTAATTTTTTTGGTAGAAATGGAGTCTCATTAGGTTTCCCAGGCTGGCCTTGAACTCTTGGCTTCAAGTCACCCTCCTACCTTGGCCTCCCGAGTTGCTAGAATTACAGATAAGAAGCTCCGTGCCTGGCCCAAATTTTATATTTTAAAGTGTGTGTTCAAAAAGATTTAAGAATCTGATTATATTACTGATAATTATTTGATGTGAGTAAATCTTGAATTACTAAATTGATTATAAGCACCAATAGGGCACAGACCGTGTTTTGTATTCACCTGTTGTATGATCAGTAAGTACCTGTGGGTTTAGCTGGGGGCACCCTTCATCACATAAGGCTCCCCAATTGTCACAGAGCTCACCATGATCTTGTAGGCCTCTAAACCATCTGGTAACCAAGTGAGAGACAGTGAAAAACAAAGCCAAACAAGTGGGGTTTGCTTGGAGACAAATAATCCCTGAACGTAAAGTGGGTGTTAATGCAAAGGCAGTGGTAGAAAACAAAGAACTCTGCTTGTAAATGAAATTAATATTCACTCCTTCTGCTTACCTTGCATGTTAAGCACCAGTATTGAGACTTCATTTGCTGTTACCAATTACCAAAAATGTTGACACAATTTAAAAAACAAAACTAAAAAGCCCACTGTTGCTTTAGCTTGTTTAAATGCATATTGTACCAAATCATGGAAGAATTATAGATGAACATTTTAAAGGATTTCTAAAATTATACTTCTGTGAAGAATAGACTGTTAATAATATACAGCAATTACTCTTAACTGCATGAAAATATCTCATTTTGTTTGGCTACACTTAAATAGGCCTGAAGTCGAGTGTACCAAGACATACTGAATTTCCAACTAAATAAATTAAAATTACCATGTATATTCTACTACGTGTCAAAACAGGAAAAACCATAGTATTATAGTTGATGTGAAATGAAGATTAGAACAGTAATACAGAGAAAACATGAAGCTACTTATATTTATTTGGAATAAGACAATAGGGTCAATGATTTTCACTGCAGATGTACTTACTTCTCTTTGAGAAAATATATCAAAAACTCAATTTACAAGGCAGATGAATTTGGCTGTTATTATTTATAGTATGTAAATGTTATTTAGTTTCAAAAGGATTTCTTTAAACTGGGCACAGTGGTTCACCACCTGTAACCCCAGCACTTTGGGAGGCAAAAGTGAGAGGATCACTTGAGCCTAGGAGACCAACCTGGGCAACATAGCAAGACCCCATCTCTACAAGAAAGTTTAAAAATTAGCCAAGCATGGTAGTGCACACCTGTGAAGCTAGCTACTTGGGAGGCTAAGATGGGAGGATTGCTTCAGTCCAGGAGTCCGTGGTTGCAGTGAGCCATGATCACACCACTGCACTCCAGCCTGGGTGCAGAGTGAGAACCTGCCTCTTAAAAAAAAAGGATTTATTATTTCTTTCAGGGTTCAGTGTGCTTGCTTGTCATTAAGAACTTGAGAGAAATTAGAGGAATTTAAAGCTAAGATGTTAGATGCCATTGCCAATTTAAAATGACCAAGATAAAGATAGCATATCTTTATATGTAATAGAGAGTGAAAGAGGGCATCTAATTCAATTTCTAAAAATTAAGTATTTATGGAGCATTTCAGATCTATTCATTGTATAAAAGGAGGCACACCTGGAGTTTATTTTTTAGCACTTTAGACTTACTCCTGAATATGACTGTTTAAAACAAGCATGCCATTTTCATTTTATATCCTGCAGATAGATTGTAAGGTTTCAGAGTCATCAAAAGCATTTCACATTTCTTCAAGATAAACTTACTTAAGAGAAGTAGTGCTTTCAGTTTAATACAACTTGAAATTATCTCCATTGTGCGATGATGAGAATAACAAAAATTGCTATCATTTATTGAGCATTCGTAGTTCAAGGTACTATGCTGAATGCTTTTTATATCTTGCTAACTTAATCCTCATTTTTCATTTCTTCATCAGACTATTTGTTATAGAGAGCTTACTATGTGCCAGGGGCTATTTAAGGTGTCACAGATTCAACAATGAACAAAATAGACAAAAACCACTACTCTCTGTGGATCTTACACTCCAGTGGGGGTGGGAGGGAGATAAAGACTATCTTCAAAATAAGTAATTATATACCGTTAGAGTGTGATGAATGACACTGAGGAAAAGAAAGCAGGAAAAGGGTTAGGAAGTGCCAGAGTTGTGGAGGAAGGGGTCACACTTTTTATTTTTTTTATTATTATTATTTTTTTGAGATAGAGTTTCGCTCTTATTGCCCAGGCTGGAGGGCAATGGCACAATCTCAGCTCACTGCAACCTCTGCCTTCCAGGTTCAAGCAATTCTTCTGCCTCAGTCTCCCGAGTAGCTGGGACTGCAGGCGTGCACCACCACGCCTGGCTAATTTTTGTAGAGACAGGGTTTCGCCATGTTGGCCAGACTGATCTTGAACCCCTGACCTCAGGTGATCTGCCCACCTTGGCCTCCCAAAGTGCTGGGATTACAGGCGTGAGCCACCATGCCCCGCCAGGGGTCACACTTTCAAGAAGGTTGGCCAGAGAACACCTCACAGAGAAACTGACATCTAACAAGATAAGATGCCCTACAGGAGGTGAAGGAATAGCCTATGTGACTGTCTTGGGGAAGAACATTCCATTCCAGGTAGAGAGAACAGCAAATACAAAGGCTCTGAAGTTGAAATGTGCCTGGCTTGTTTTAGGCAGGTGTAGAGAGAAGAATGGGAAGAGTTGTAGAGGATGAGTTCCTAGCAACAGCAGAGGAGGGGCCAATCATGTCAGGCCTTGTAAGCCATCATGAGACCTTTGAGTTCTACTTTGAGAGAGATGGCAAGCCCTTACAGGGTTTTGAACAGGCAAAGAACATGGTCTGACTTCTGTTTTAACATACCGTCCTGGCTTCTATAGGAAAATAAAATTCTATTTCACAAGTGGTCTTGTCCCATTTCACAGGTAAGGAACTGAGGTTCAGAGAAGTTGAGTAGTTTAGCACAGTTCCCATTTACTGGTGAATTAGTGGGACTGGAATTTTAATACAGGTCAATGTAATTTGAAAGCTCACACTTTTTCCACTAAACCACACTGCCTCCCGGTTGAAAACAAGCTTGTGACCTCAGCTGGAGTAGATAGTTTTCTGATAGTCTGCAGTGACCCCTTTTTTCTCCTTTTCTGTGGAATTCCTTGGTCTGTCTTGTGAGGCCACCATGTTGCATAACTCCGGAAGAAACCACTTATACCACAAGTCTATAACTGCACTCTCTGGAGGTGAAGTGGCCATCTGTAATGGCCTTGTTCTCCAGTGAAGTTGAAGAGCTTTGTACATGGCATTAAACTCTGGTTAGGCCTGTAGCAAAACCTGTGTGGTCAGACATTTGTATTGGACTCTCTGTGATGTATTTTCCCATCTCTCCTTCCTCTGACACATACTCTACCAGCTATCTCTACCACCCTCTACTGTCTGGCAATACTCTAGCCACAGATTCAACAATGAACAAAACCACAGTATGACATGCTGGAATATAAGTGACAATACAGCAAGGGTTTCTGTTTTGTATGGACAGCTTAGGCCCACAAGTGTAAGAGAAAGCCTGAGGGAGGGTAGAATATGAGCAGGTGTGCACAGCTTCTGATTACAGGAAGCAAAACACATTTTATTTGATGAATATCAAATTGAAAGTAATGAGAAAGGGTGCTACCTAATTGTCGCCAAAACTGCTGCTTGGTTTAATTTAGGCTCAACTAGATTTTGCTGTATGCCTTAGGGTCTGAAGGCTTAGGCTCTTGAGCCCTTGTTTATGCTAAAAGTAATTTTTTTTTAGTTTATTTGAAAGACATTGCTCAGACTTCAATGATTCAACAAGTAAGAAAATACCCTGAGATTCAGAGCTTTAAAAGGAAGTTTTGATTCACCATTTTACTGGATGACTTTAATGGAATTATGTCTTATAAAGCTGTTTAGCGTTTCATGTTTCAGAATTCTGCATAGAATTCTCAATACCCTAGAGCATCTTGGCATTTTTTTGAGTCTTACGACTTTAGTTACAAAAGCCAAGAGAAAATCATGGCAGCATCCCTTATAAGATTAACTAAATAATACTGTGATATTATAGTATTATACTGTATAAAAATATTAGTTCCAGGAATGTAGTGCAGTGTTGGCTAAAGGCAAAGGTAACTTGCTATCTAAATCTTCAAGATTAGTAATAATAATCACAGGACACAAGATCAATACAATCACAACTGCCTTGTAAAATACATTTCTATTTCCCTGAAATGACTAGTCAAGAAGTACTGAGATCAGATTTTGCTCTCAGATCTTATTTCAAGTTCAGTATGACGTTTTTAGGAAGGGCTATGCTTGATGGAAGTTGGACCTATGTTTTTGTGGCTGCTGCTAAGCAAAAATAGAGTGTGCAGAAAGCAGTTTGGCAGTGCCACAATAGGTTAAACAGACTTACCTGTGACCCAGGAGTTTCACTCCTTGGTATATGTACCCCAAAGAATTGAAAACAGGTGTTTACACAAAAACTTGTACACAGATGTTCATAGCAGCACTATTCACAACAGCCAAAGGTGGCAACAACCCACATGTCCATGGACGTATGAGTGGATAAACAAAGTATGGCACATTCATACAATGAACAATAGTATGATAGTACAATGAATAAGAATTCAGCAGTGAAAAACGATGAAGTCTTGATACGTGCTACAACATGGATGAACTTTGAAAGTGTGCTGAGAGAACCCAATCACAAAAGAATACATATTACATAATTCCATTTATATAAAATATCCAGAATCTGGCAAATCTGTAGAGATAGCAGATTAGTGGTTTCTGGGTAGGGGGGAGGATTAGGAAGGAGGGAGGAAAGAGGTGTGGTTGCTCAATGGGTATGAGGTTTATTTGGGGTGATGGAAATGTTTCAGAACTAGATAGAGGTGGTAGTTGTACAACATTGTGGATATACTAAATGTCACAAATGGGAAATTTTATGCTATGTGTCTTTTACTACAATAAAAAATGGAATGTGTGACTTTTGATTTTTAATTCTTTGTGAATCCTACTAAAGTTTAACAGGGCGGGGTGAATCCTGAAAAACACACATGTGGCAAATGCGAGGCAGAGTGGCAACAGCCATCTGAGGTCTGCAAGGTGAGGCTTGTACATCCTGATTGAGATCCCTGGTGCAGGAACCTGCCTCATGTGGGCGCAGCAGCCACACAGGCAGCCGCTCCAGGAGCCCCTGATGCCCTGCAGGGCTGTCAGCAGTTTCAAGTATAGTGCAGCTTGTTTGAAACTCTCATGTAACGCCGTGTAAAACTGGAATACTGAGCTGTTTAAAACCCAAGCATACAGAAACCCAGCAGATATAAATTTTAGCTGCAGTGAAGCCAGGATAATTTCAGTTTATCCAATGAAAAGGAAAATAAACTTTTATGTTCTGGTGGTGCTATAATAAGTTTAGTGAAAGATGTATGGAAAGTTTCTAGTTATTGCTTCACATGTTCTTTTTCCTTGTCCTTGGGAGCATGCCACTTTCTCTTCTTCACACCATATTCTACTCTCAAAAGGAAATGCTTTCAAATGTTTTTTTTTTTTTCATTTAGACAATGAAAATAATATTTGATTATTACAAAAATTCAGAAAAAAAATGGAAATACGTTTTGTTTTAAAAAGACATCTCAGCCATTCAGGATAATACTATTGATGTTTTGGCATGCATCCTTCTGGTCTTATTTCTATGACTATATGTGCACCGTATCTTGATTTTTCACTGGGATCATACTACATTTATCAACATAGCATGGACATCTATCATACCAATAAATATCAATCAATACCATACTTTTCTTTTTTTAGAGATGGGGTCTTGGTCTGTCACTCATGCTGGAGTGCAGCAGTATGATCATAGCTCACTGCAGCCTCAAACTCCTAACTTCAAGTGATCCTCCTGCCTCAGCTTCCCAAGTAGCTGGGATTATAGGTGCATGCCACCATGCCCAGCTTTTTTTTTTTTTTTTTTTTTTGGTAGAGATGGGTTCTCACTATGTTGCCCAGGCTGGAGTACAGTGGCATGGTCATAGCTCACTGCAGCCTCAAACTGCTGGGCTGAAGCAATCCTCCTGCCTCAGCCTCCCAGACATCATAACTTTTTTTTTTTTAACTTTTAGATATATTCTTCTATAATCTTCTTTTTATTTTTATTTATTTATTTTTCTTTTTTGAGACAGAGTCTCACTCTGTCACCCAGGCTGGAGTGCAGTGGCATAATCTCAGCTACCACAACCTCTGCCTCTTGGGTTCAAGTGATTCTCGTGCCTCAGCCTCCCGAGTAGCTGGGATTACAGGTGTGCACCACCACGCCCAGCTAATTTTTGTATTTTTAGTAGAGATGGGGTTTCACCACGTTGGCCAGGCTGGTCTCGAACTCCTGACCTCAGGCAATCTGCCCATCTTGGCCTCCCTAAGTGCCGGGATTATGAGCATGAGCCACCGCACCTGGCCCCAAACATCATACTTTTAATGATGGTGTAGTGTTCCGTTTTACACACATGGCATGACTATTTCTTGACCAGTATTGTAGAGGAGCCAGGGGCTTTACTTGGAGTGGCTCTTTTGTGGTTACTTAGTCCTCTGTCAGTGATGGTTGGTGACTCAGGTTTTCTGAAATTATTTTCTCTTAGTTTTTAAATAATGGTTAGTGATAGCCCTCAAAGCAGAGATGATGGACAATAAAGGCAATAGAGGTTCATAAAAAATCAGCTTAAACCCCACTGCCTTTAGGCAGATTTCCTGACTGAGCCCCACTCCATCAGTTCTCTCCACCTTCTGTGTCCCAACAGAAGAGGGATAGAGTAGTATGCAAGAGCATGGGCTTTAGAGCCAGACTACATGGGTTCACATTCTGGCTTTTGTGACATTAGGCAGGTTACTTAACATTTCTCTGCCTCAGTTCACATCTGTACAGTGGGGATAATAGTAGCACCACCTCCTAGACTAGATGTCAGAAGTCCCTGTTAGCACAGGACCTGGCACACAGTTAGTACTCAACAAATGGCAGAAGTTATTGCTATTACTGTTTATTTAAGTGGCCCTACCAGTTTGTGGCTTTGAAAGTTCTTCTATATGCTTGGACAGTGCAAATAGATAACAGACTCGGAAAAGTTAAAATGCCAGAGAGCCTTTTACAGTGTTTTCCATATAGCGAGCCTCCTGCCAATATTACTAATTGGTTGTCTGACCTGACTTGCTGAAATTCTGGGATCATCTTGGTTGGATTTTGCATTCATTTCCCATTAAAAATACAACAGCAAAACCAAATTTAAACAAAACGAAACAACCGAGGAAACTTGAGAAGTAGATGTAGATGAAGTGAATTTCCTTTAGATAGGTCAACATCATTGCTGTGGGCTTTCCTAGACTCTATGGAAATTCTTGACTAGGAGAATCTAGAATTATTAAATGATAATGTCCAGAAATACCTGAAAGAACTGAAAGCATTTATTCTGAAAGACCTCTTTCTAGCAGAAGGCCAAATAAAATTTTCTATTCCTTTGCTTATTCAGGATTCTTGGAAACTGAATTATTTCCAGTAAATAAAGTTTCTAGACAGTGGAAGCTTATTCCTGTAACCACATAACATTTTGCATTTTAGTCGTTTTGATGTAATTCTTTCTGATGTATGCTGCATAGTTTATGGCTTTCACACAGAGTTACATTGAAAATAATTCAGCCAATTTGTTAGGCCTCGAGTCTTCTTCATTGATATGTTGTTATTTAGTTTTTTAAGCTCTGCCTAATAATCTCAGTATCATTTGGCTTCTAAAGATGCAGATAGCTGTACGCTTACATAGGTCTTTTAACTTTTCATTTTTTTCTTTTATTTTTTTTTCTCACTGCTAGGGTGTGTCCATTTTTACTTTTTATTACAGAAATGTGTGTGATTGCTTTCCCCATCCCAAAACACCTTTCTAATTTATTAACTTAACAAATCTTATGTCCCAGGAAACCAGAAACGCAAGCCTGTTACTATTTTGTGTAAGGAAGATTAATAGGCATTGAATAAAGTCATGTACTTGGTGACAGGTTTTTTGACCATTCAAGGCCTTTAAAAATTTACTTCCTGGTTGCAGGCTGTTATTTGGTAGGTGTTTGACTCTGGGCAAAATGCCATTTTATTTATAAGCTACAGTGCCTATGATTTTCCATTCTGGCATTGGTGCCTTCCTGCTGCTCCCAAATTAAGTAGAGAAATTAAGTTTAAAAAAATCACCTGACCTCTGTACAGTTGGTAAAAGTTTTATAAAATGGAATTTGGATCTTTTAAATAGAAAGAGAGGTAAAATACTGTATTTTTATGTATCAGCTTATAAATGTTTTTCCATTTTTATTACAGAGACATATTAATGTCTTTTACTGTTGGAAACCTCTCAGAGCAAGAATTTGTAACCATTGTACGTCACTACCGTGCGCCTGAGGACACCTGTTCAGATGTGGATTTCTTAATCGCACTGGCCCAAGAAAAGTTCAAGAAAAATATGTTTGAGAATTTCGACAGTTTCATTTATTCCTGTGTGTATGAAGATCGAGAAAAGTAAGCTTTTGTTTTATTGATTCTAATCATTTACATTTCTGTGAACCTGAATAATGAAGGAATTTCTATTTTATCAAAAAGTGCAAAAAGAAAATTGACATGTGTCATCATACTCATACTCTACTATTTAGCACAGACACCTTAAATCATTTTCGGAGAAGTATTTGGGTACAGATACTTCCCAGTGATGGTGAGCTTTGTGTGTGTGTGTGTGTGTGTATATATGTGTGACATGGCATCTGGTTCTGTCGCCCAGGCTAGAGTGCAGTGGCATGACCTCGGCTCACTACAACCTCCACCTCCCAGGTTTAAGAGATTCTCCTGCCTCAGCCTCCTGAGTAGTTGGGACTATAGGCTCGTACCGCCACGCCCAGCTAATTTTTTTTTTTTTTTTGTATTTTTAGTAGAGACAGGGTTTCACCATGTTGGCCAGGCTGGTCTTGTTGATGGAATAGGAGAGGCCCTGTACCTTTGAAAGAATAGGCCTCTCCCTTGCATGTTCTTTTCATTTGTTTCTAGAAGCTTTCAACTGAAGCATAGGAAATCAAAATGTTAGAAGGGTTAATTCTGAGGTGTGATCTTTTTACATTATTTTATTACTGATGGAGATTTATACATGTAACTTTTATAATAAACAGAAAATGGAATTTTCAAGCAAACATTCTATAGAATTTCTTTGAAATTATTTCTCCTTGAAAATAATGAAGTTCAGCATAAGCTATTTCTTATACATTGATTGCGTGTTGAGCTTCATTAAGTCATTGTTATATACAACTGGATGCAAACATCTTAATTTTTTTTTATTCATCTTACAGACCTGATACAGTGGGGGAGAAATATAAATTTACTGATTTCATCTAGAATTAGAAAAATATTAGTTCTCACTCTAGCTTCTAATCCTTATGCTGCACACCACTGCCATCTCTCTTCTTTATGACCTCTTTCCTTATCCCCAAACTTGAAGTCTGCACCCAAGTGGCTAATTGCATACCCTGAATGTCTGTGTAGGTCCCATAGTTTGTCTTAGAAATAAACATTTTTTTTATTAATCCATAATGCATCCTCTTTGAGTTTTTATAAAGGTGGTATTTTTCCTTGACTCTTTAAGCTTCCCCAAGCTTCCTAGAAGATGTGTGACCTGAGTTTTGCATGGCCCTGGCCCTGCCTTCCACCCTGGTGGTGCCCCTTCCCCAGAGTGAGAAGTGTGGCCCTCCTTCATTCAAGGAACACTTCTTGGGAACAATGGGGCTGCTTGACCAGATAGCCTGAGGTTCTTCCAGATCCAACAAGCTTTCATTCTAGATATAAACATTCTCATTGCAAAGAAAAGAGCCAACTTTCTTTCCTGTTGGTTCTAATTTTGCTTGATGCCTGGAAAAGTGTTGGCTGAATGAGAACATTGGACAAGCATTTCTTTGCCCCCAGAAGACTAGAGAAAATGACTGTTGGGCTACTCTAGAGAAAACTGCTAGCATCTGAAAAAATTGAAGTGAATATTGAGGCCTCAGCTGGGGCTTCCAGGTTATAAGGTTTGGGTCCAAGGAAAAGAACAGAAAAACACCCTCAAGTCATATCATACTTGTGTTGGAGGCTCTAGATGCCTGTCAAATTAAGAGATGTTTTCAAATATCAGAACCGTTTTTGACTAGTGGTCAAGAATGCAGATCAATTACTTAGAGCAACACTTGTGGCTGCGGCCTTAATAGGCTGTACTGTCACCAACCAAGAATCTGCATCTTGAAGGAAAAGCCTTTGTAAGGATGGAGTCTGGTGGCCTCTGAAATAGAAAAAGTTGATGAAATGAAATATGACTGTTCTTCCTTATTGTGAATCCCAATGCCAATTTTCATACTTCCATGTGTACATTCTCAGGAAACATCACAAATGTATTTTCTTTCGTATAATATGTAATTGTTACTAAAGGTATACAAGGTATATAAAAGCTCATTTACTCTGTTTTAATGCAGAAAAAATGTATTACCCACCAAAGACATTAAAAGGCTGTGCAAATCCTCCAGATTACCTCTGAGTGATGATCTTCTAGAATCCTTATTGTCAAGGTAAGTTAGAGTTCCACTCTTGATAGGGATTGGCCTGTATAGTTTTATCTGGGGGACCATTCCTGGTTTTACATCTCCCTTTAATTATCCTTGATTTACCCTTAACTGTTTTGATTATATTATTGGTGACCTACCTCCATTTAAGTGTTACTGAAGGAAAAGTTTGTCTTGATTTTGAATGTTAGAGAGCCTATTACAAATTATTATTTTATCTTTTTAACATGAATACACACTTATATATCCACAGATTCCTGGAGCAAAATGAAATACACAACTTTATTGGTTAGGAGGACATTAGATGTAAAATTCAGGGCAGGTTTTTCAAAGCAGCAGTTCCTGATAGCTACAGACATGCAGTAAGAGAACCTAGGGTTATTATCATGGGGCTCTGTCCTGATAGAGCACCAGATGTAAAACATAGAGATTATGATGCTGTAAAAGGAGAGCATGGTGAACTGCTTTCTAAAACACATCCATTCTACTGTTGAACCTGACTTTTGATTTCCTGGCATGTTCCTCTCAGCCACCTAGACTCCAACCACCTCTTATGCGTCCTATAGCATCACTCACTCTAGCTCCTCCTCTGACTTATATATCTTGATAGTTCTGACATTTTTGGCTGTGTTCTAGGCATTGTGATCATTGTTTTGGATACATTATCTCATTTACTTTTTGAGTACAGCTTGGTGAGGTCGGAACTGTTATCCTTTGTATCTCATACATAAGGATGCTGAGGTTTAGAGAGACAAGGTATTTTGCCCAAAGTCACATAGTGTGGAAGAAGAAGAGCTGTGAATTGAATCCTGAACTTTTCAAAGGCACATCCTCTGCTTCTAATTATTTTGAGTTACTGTCTACAAATAGCCAGTAGATTAGAATGTCTTGACAGTTCTACCTCTTCCTTACTGCCTGCGTCTACTCTCTCCTCTCCATTTCCACTATCGTCATTCTTGTTCTGACCCATATTGCTTCTTAAATACTGCAGTGCCACCACATTGGTCTTTCATCCACGAGTCTCTAAATGTTTAAATCCATCTTTACATGTAGCAGCTAAGTACCTTCTAAGAGCAAAAATACATGACATCATATTGCACTTTTACTCACAAACCTTCTGTGGTGTCTCTTTGCTCTCTAAGGAAGGACCATCTCTTTAAGTTTGAATTAAGCTCCTTCTCCATAGTGGGGCTTAGGGTTGACAGTTGGAGCATTGTTCTCAAATAGGGTCTGAAGTGGGGAGTCCTTGTTTGAGACAAAAGGAGAAACCAAAGGAACAGGTAAAGCCAAATTCTATGTCAGAGAACTAGGGTCCAAGGTGTCAGGAGGGAAACCCAGAAGAGGGCAAATCTAGTTGGATGTGTGTGTGCATTGAATCGACCTGGAATAATTTTCTAGATTATCAACTCTATTTGTTTTGTTTTGATTTTGTTTTTGTTTAACCCTATTTGCTTTTATTTGCTAGCAGCCATGTGAGGGATCCTGCTGTAAAGGAACTGAGATGAAGTAGGCAGGCCTTGGACTCAGAGTTCTTCACAGTTATCATCCCCCACCCCCAAAACTCCCTTTCCTGTTCCCAGTAGTGTAGCCACATGGGCCATTTAGCATTTTATGCATATACCTCCTGCCTTCTCTGGCTCCCCCCCCCTTTTTTTTTTCCTCTGGCCTTTTCTCTTGCTATTTCTTCAGTAGGCAATAGCTCCCAATGGTTTTCACTTGCTGAAAGCTTGCTCTTCCTTCAAGACCCATTTCAAGTGGCACTACGTCCATGAAGCTCTGTTGCATTTGTTTGGCTGATCATCAGAGTGATTATCTCCTCCTAAGAATTCTCACAGCACTATTTATGTGTCTCTTTATCCCTTACCTTGTAATGAAGAGTTGTGACTTGAACTTTGATTCATTCAGATGCAGACACTGCTTCTGTTTGATTTACCACCTATAAATAACCAATGGGTTGTCACATCCTGACAATTTTACCCCCCTCCTCCACTCCCATCTCTTAAATTCTTTGAGTCCACTTATTAGCTGTGTGATCTTATGCATGGGTTTTGACCTGCCTGAACCTCAGATTCCTTATCTCTTGAATGAGATAACAGTACCTGTTTCCTAGTGGTTAGGAGGATTAATTGAGATAACATACATAAAGTACCCAGCACAGTACCTCGTGCAAAGAATTGATTGAGGACTAGGAGAGAAATTAAAGTCAGGGACCTTAGACCACACACTCGGACTTAGAAATGAACTGGAAGAAACCTGTGTCTTTCTATGTAGAGGAAGCCATGTTTTACAACAATTGGATCTGAATGCCTTTCACACATTAAGCTGTCTTCTAGTCAGGAAGCTGTGGATGTTTATTAGATTATCTTTTGATGGCCTTGAGGATGAGTTGTCCTGGAAAGTCCAGTAATGTGGGAGCCTGGCCTCTGGAGGACCTACATGTTTCTCATCCAGTGCTGAGGCCACCAAGTCATCATCCTCTCATTCTCTCAGCAGACTGTTTTGTCTTTGCCTTTACGATTTGACATTAAATGCAAAAAGATTGTTTCAGAACTTGCTTCGAAGTCGTCTCAGTCTCTGAATACATCTGTCTCCAAGCCCAGCTTAGCTTTGAGGAGGTCATCCCGCTCAGCTGCTAAGCAGACCATGTTCAGTCTAACTTTGCCTCTAATTGTGCAGTGACCCTTCTCCACACTCAGGGGAAACTTCAGACTAATCAGATTAGAAAATGTCTCATTCCCATTCCCCTCTCCCTCCAATATGCCCTGCCATGATTTGGGTCACATGCTTGGTGTTTTGCATCATCTCTGCAGATTCCTTTCAAAGACTGCCCTAATTCCTAATGGGCCCATCAGCCTACAGCTTACATTTATATTCTGCATTCTTATTGTTCCCCACAGACTCCACAGGGCTTTACAGAGCCCTGACCAGAGTCTCTTTCTGCACAGCCCTCCTTATGGCACGCTAAGCCAGAGCCCCCTCTGACGTCTGCAGTCTCCCGTGGGAGGCAGGCATGGAGCTTGTTGACTTTGTTCAATGCACGCTCTTGCCCAGTAGTAGTTTTACCTGCCTTGGGATGAAGCTAGGCAGCAGTTGAGCAGCCGTGTAACCCTGCTGTGTGAATTCAGATCAGGAGATGAAAAACAATATGGCTAAAGGGTTGGATGTTTTCTTTCACCCAGTAATTGCTATCCATGTATTTCTCCTAACCCTATATTTTGGTACCAGGATTTTCCTTCTACCCCATTCCCATTTTTTCTTATAATTTAGCTTGGCCTTTTCCTATTATGTTAGCATAACTCAAACTGGAATTAAGACTTCAAAATCTTTTTGTATCTGGTTACGTCAGCCCCTGTCAGTTTGTGCTGTGGGAGCTGGTATAAGGTCACCTTACATACCAAACAAATTCATTTCATTAACGTACAGAGCATCAGACTCAAATGTTCTTATAGTGGTAGCGATTATCCATTAATAATAGGAGTGACGCTTTGTATTGATGTAGTGCTAAAGGCCTTAGAATATTTTGCAAGTTTTTGAGCATATTAAAAGGTACATTTTAATTGACAGTAGGCATTATTCCTCATTTCATAAGTGTAAACTCTGAGGTATAAGGGGAGTCTTTCGCTGAAGACTGTGCTCCAGGCCAAGATGAGCCTCTAATGGAAGCAGAACTACAATTCCCTAAGATAACTCTAAGCCTTTGCCTCTGAGCTCCTGGGGGTAGGGACTAGACCTCATTCATTTTTGCAGCCTCAAAGACTTGTCCTGTGCTAATGCACTGTACACGGGGGAGGAAAACATGGGCTTGGTATCCACCAGAGCTGCTCCTGCCTCTGCAGGTCAACTCTACTGCTTCCTGGCCATGCGATTCTTGGGCATTTACTCAACCCCTCTGAGCCTTCATTTGGATATTAATGTTCCTCTGTAATAATAAGCAAGAAATTCTGATTCTTAGACCGTAAGAGGTAGAGGGAATTCTGAAGTCATTCCATTCTGTATTCTTCGTGGGACTGGGAAGGAAAGAGGCAGCCTTCTCCCCTAATTGTGGCCTTCTGAATCTAGACTTGGAATAACTAGAGATTCAAGTGCAACTCTCCCCCAGCAGCTCTGTCCTGAGCTAGACTTTTATAGTTGGCTTTGGGTTCCGTGGAATGCCTTAGAACTGGCCTCCCAAGAGAGCTGGTGCCTCATCCAGAAATATCAGTTAAAATGGAAAAAGTTAACAGGGCTTTAAAATCATCTCATTATAGTCTACCCAGCCCTGCCCCCTGCCCTGCTCCCAGAGGCAGGGTTAGGGCTCCTGTGATTTCACCCAACAATACCTGGCAGTGAGGGTGAAGGGCAAGGGCTGAGCCATGTGGTAGCTATTGTGGCAGAGTGTTTGGTGTACTGATGAAGTTTTCAGAGAGAAGCCCCTTCTCTCTGTCTCTCCCTTTTTCCTACTTTGTGTGCTTTCTCCTCTCTCTCTGTCTCTTTGTCAGACACATCCACCCATCCAGATGCTTTCTACCTTTTCAAATGTAAGGAAATTTCTAGTTGAAAAGACTTTTCTTTTAAATCCCAAACCATGTGGACAGAGTATCGACTCTATGTACAGTCCTTACCTGGCAGCTGTGACCCACCTCACAGAGATCTGTGCTGTAGTCAGAATTGGAATTTAGAGGCACGACTATTTAGAGATAACCAGAGTTACTTGTTGGCAACTTGACGCTGGGGCCCAGAGCTCCACCACTTCTCAAATGTCTGGCCTTGATGACTTTTACCAGGTGTTTCGGGATGCACCCCTGGGTTTGTTGGGTAATGGACTGAAACCAAATACAACTGAGTCAAAAATGGATCTTCACCATCTTCTCTCCCTTCCAGACCATTCCCCTAAATGATGGGGTGACCTTTGCAATAGAGGAGAAGAAGGCTCCTCTTCAGCAAAATACAGCTGCCACTGAGCCTTTTACCTCTACCAAGGGTGGAAATAGAGCAGCTCATGATTATTCCCCATAGCAAGGAGATGGATGGCTTCTGTGGTTTTCAAGCCATTTATCGTTTTGGGGAGGGAGAGTATGAACATCAGTCAAACGTCACATCAGACTCAGTTCTAAGAACTCCCACCTAGCAAGACATCAGGAAGCATGTTCGAGGGGTCGTATTATCTAGAAAGGAACCAGAGGAATTGCCTTCCCTCCCCCTTTTTCCACAAACATGTCTCTGAGTTTGTGTAGTGGAGAAAATGGTGGATTCGTGAGTATCAAAGGGAAAGAAGAATTTATGGAGGTTTTAGGAAAACACTTTCACACTGTGAGCTAGGACTTGAAAGTAAGAAGGCTGACTTTTTAACAAGCGTAGAAACACTTCAAAGCCAGAATTAGTGCTGCCCTTTAGGGCAGTCACCCTGGAAGGCTGCACACTGATTCCAACAATGTGGCCATAGAAAGTTCTTCTTTGGAATTGCCTTCAAAGCCTTTTGAAAAGAATTTCCTCCAGAGTGGCAAATCTTTGTCCTTTGACCATGGATCAGAGTTTTAACAAGAGCCAATGTCGTTTGGAGAGGAGTGAAGCAGGGGACTCAGGTGGAGAATTGGGACCACGTTTTTTATGGAAAGCACAGCATGGCGATGAAATAAGGAGATTTATCTTCTATACGATTCATAGGCTTTTCCAGATTATTTTGAAAGGATGGCTAGGATTTGGTAAATGATGCTTCTAGCCATGAGACAGAGGGAGGCCTCCCTCCTCGATGGCAGACTTGGGAAGATAACCTTCAGGGGTAACTGGAGTCGCTGACTGACTGATTTGTTCTCACTCCTGTAATATTCAGACCTTTCTCTGAACTGCTTCCCTTTCCTCCTCCTCCTCCTCCTCTTCTGACCTATACTATTGTTAGGACTGGAGATCTTCCTTATGTCCTGATTCTCTCCTTACAACCTCATCTAGCAAGCATGGTGTATATTAGAGTGCATGTTATATAGTAAATGATGGCATGAAAAATCACCTTACGTCAGTGGCCCAGGAGGCTACGGGCAGAATTTTGGAGCAGGGAGGAAAACTGAGAGACTCATTCCTCCTGAATATACTCCCGACTAGTAGCACTTCTTTCTTTCCACATCTGACTTTTACATGTTTACTCCCTGGAAAATCATGTCTCAGAGTCTCTCATCTGCTTTTACACTCCTTAAAATTTTATTCGTATCAAACTGACATATGTTGATAGTCAGAAATTATCAAATCATTCTAAAAAGCTTATTTCAACAACAGCAGTCTCTGGCCACATTCTTCTCCACCCCCCAGACCCATTCACAAGAAGGAGCCACTTTTAGCACTTCTAGCTGCTTCTGCTATTTAAAACAGCATGTACATATTGAGTGCACTGCACATGATACCATAATTGATCATTTGCAGATACTGTCTGCTAACTTCCTGTTACAGTGACTGAAAATTTAGCTTAATATTGATTCCCATTGCTATTTATTCTTTTGGAATGCTCTTAGGATCTTCTCTTTATTCCTGGTATTCTGAAAGTTCATGATGAGAGAGAGAGAGGGAGAGAGTGTGTGTGTGTGTGTGTGTGTGTGTGTAACTATATATGGATTCATTCTGCTTAACACCCTATAGGCTCTTCTAGTTTGGAGTCACTGTCCTTTGGTTCTGAGAAATTTTCTATTAATTATTTAATAATTTCTTCTCTATTATGAGAACTCCTGTTGCTAAGATTTTAAGGCCAAGTGTGGTGGCTCACACCTGTAATCCCAGCACTTTGTGAGGCCGAGGCAGGAGGAGACTTGAGCTCAGGAGTTCTCGGCCAGCCTGGCAACATAGTGAGACCCTGTCTCTACAAAAATAAAAATAAAAAAATTAGCCAGGCATGGTGGTGCGTGCCTGTAGTTGCAGTTACCCAGTAGACTGAAGCTGGAGGATCACTTAAGCCTGGGAGATCGAGACTGCAGTAAGCTATAATCGTGCCACTGCACTCCAGCCTTGGCAACAGAGCAAGACTCTGTATGAAAAATAAATAAATAATAAATAGAAAGATTTTAGATCTCTCGAATTTGGATATTTTCTCTCCCAGATTTTCTTTTTCATTAGGATGCATTTACTAAGGGATTTGCTTAAGTTTGCATTCCAGCCCTTCTACTGCGTCTTTTACTATCATATTAATATTTTTCATTCCAAGAGCACGTTTTTCATCCAGATATTCCTTTCTTGTAGTCTTCTGTTCTTTTTTCAGGAATGTAATACATCCTCATATCTCACATCTTTCCCTTCGTTCCCTGAATTGCCGTTGGTTCCTTTTTTTTTTTTTTTTTTTTTTTTTTTTTTTTTGAGTTGCTGTTTTGGCTTCTGTCTTTAATGTTGGTCGGGGGAAGGGGTTTGTTGATTAATGGATTTCACTGCCCAGTCAACTCCTGAGGCTTCCTTTTATTAGAGAATCCCCAGAAGCTGGAATCTGGAGATTTCTCTTTAACCATTCAGAGTATGGAGAGAAGAATCCTACCTTCTCCTGCAAAGATAGGAGGGAGGGTGTGATGGGGGAAAGGGAGAGTTTAAGCATGGCCACTGGTATTCTAGGAATAGAAAAGGGGAAGGAAGGCGCCTGACCGCCCCTCGTCTTCTGCACTCCATTTTGCCTCCTCTCCCCAAACTGGAGCTTCCTTCCTTGAATTTCTCTGGCGAACAAGCCTCTGCTCTCTACAGGGAGGAGCATAGTATGGAAGAAGATACTTGGCAGTTCAGTTGCTGTTGCTCTTGCTTTCTTCAGGCTTTTTTTTTTTTTCTTTTGAGACGGAGTCTCGCTCTGTCGCCCAGGCTGGAGTGCAGTGGCACGATCTCGGCTCACTGCAAGCTCCGCCTCCCGGGTTCACGCCATTCTCCTGCCTCAGCCTCCCAAGTAGCTGGGACTACAGGTGCCCGCCGCCACACCCAGCTAATTTTTTGTATTTTTAGTAGAGATGGAGTTTCCTCTGTGTTAGCCAGGATGGTCTTGGTCTCCTGACCTCGTGATCCGCCCGCCTTGGCCTCCCAAAGTGCTGGGATTACAGGCCTGAGCCACTGCACCCGGCCCCTGCTTTCTTCAGGCTTTCAAACAATCGGTGTTTTCAGTGCCACACCGTATCCCTCCCTTTATTGGCACCTGGAGTCAGCAGTTACTCAGTCTCCCAGGAATTTTGTGGGCCAAATCAACTGGACTCTGAGTGCCCTCTCCCCACTGACAGGGACATTTAGCGTTCAGCTTCTCTTCCTCAGCTCTGCCAAGTTATTTACCAATCCTCTGTTTACTTTTCATCTTGAAAAGAGTTTGACGTCTCTACTCTACCATTGTCTTTTTTCCAATTCTCTTTGTCATTGTGGGTTATAACCTATTTTTATTATTTTTTGGTCATTTTGGTAGGATTTGGGGGAAAAGGGAGAGAAATATTTGTGATTGATTCATCGTGATTTACTGCAACTCTATCTACTTCCCAAGAGCAAAGAATTCTTCCAAGAAACATGAGCTAGTTTTATTCCTTTTGATTGAAATATCCTTTGTTCTTTTCTCCCTTGTGCCTCTTGGGGGGATTCCCACACACACTGAGATCCTCTAAGACAGAACTGAAAAGAAAAGCTTGAAGTATTTTACCACATTACCACAACTCTTCCTTTAGGCCTGGCTCTGGGATTTTGGAAAGATGAACTCGTTCAAGCATTTTTTCTCAAAAAAATTTAGACATTATTTCTGAGCTATGTATACTTTTATTCAGTGGACCTTCCTGAATATCATTTGATTCCTAAATATTATTCTCAAATGTCCCCCTAAATGGATAAATGGTTCAGTGTTTTGAGTCTGACATATGAACTGGGCAGAAAGGAAGACTGGGTGTTATGAGGTAACAGGTAAGTATCAGAGTTAGTGGTAACAAAGTCTAATAATAGGACTTCCTGTGGTGACTTCCAGAAATTTTCCAGTCAGTTCCAGTGCCATCATCTAGGGCAAATGCAAATTCAGGCATAGGGACTCAGATAAGAGGAACTTCAGGAGGACTTTCTAAGGAAGCAACATTTGAAATGGGACTTTCCAGACAAAGGGACCAGAAGTGCAAATGCCTTGCATTTCTGCCAGCAATCTTGGCATGATCAGGGAACTAGAAGAAGGCTAGTTTACCTGAAACATTGTAAACAGAGAGAGTTTTCAAGTGAGGAGATGTAATCAGAGAGGCCATCAGCAGCCAGATTAAGTTGGGTCTTATAAACCCTGATAAGGAGTTTAGCTTGTGTTCTAAGTGGATTGGGAAGCCACTGGAGGATTGCAAGCAAGAAAGTGATTGATCTGTGTTTTAGAAAGAGCACTGTGGTGGAGGATGGTCTGCAGCAAGGTAAGAGTAGAGGTAGCAAGACCAAGACAGGAAGTTATTGCTATAATCCAGATGAGAGACAATAGTGGCTTGGAATTAGGGAGTGGTAAAAGAGATGCAGAGAAATAGATAGACTTGTTATATGCTACAGTGGTAGAACCCACAGGACTGCTTAGTGGATTGTATATGAGGAGTGAAGTCTGATGTGATCCTAGATTTATTTGGTAGTCTTTGACTGGTTCCCAGATTACTAGGATACTATACTTCTGAAACCCCTAAGATTGAGTAAGTGCCTCTTATAATTGATGTAATGGGAATTTACTGACAAATTCTGCACTTTAAGAACAGACAGAAGAACTTATGTTATTGATGATCTCCTCAAGTCTCCCAATTTTATAACTTTAAATACCTTCTATATGGCTAACGACTCCCACATTTGTATCCTCAAATGGACTACTTCCTTGAGCTTCAGACTCATAGCCCCACTTTCTCACTTTCCATCCAAATGCGGCATAAACAAAACTGAGCTCATGATCTTTCCAACCTGCAGCCCGTGCAGTCTTTCTCATCTCAGTTAGGGCGGCTCCATTGCTCCAGTTATTCAAGCAGAGGCGTTGGAGTCATCCTGAACACTCTCTGTTTTTCCCTCTCTCTCTTACTATATCTATATCTATCTATCTATCTATCTATCTATCTATCTATCTATCTATCTATCTATCTATCTATCTATAGTCTTTTAGGAATCCCACATTCAAAGTATATTCAGAATTGCCCACTCCTCACTGCCTTCCATGTGCCACTGCCCTCATCTAAACTGCCATTTTCTCTCATCTGGATCCCTGCAAGGGACTTCTAACTGTCCTTGCCACTTCCGCTTTGCCCTCTGTGTTCAACTCTGAATATGTCAGTCAGAGTGATCTTTTAAAAATATCATAAGTCCCTTCTTAGTCTGTTCGGATTGCTACAACAATACCATAAACTAGGTGGCTTATAAACAACAGAAATTTATTGCTCAGAGTTCTCATGGCTGGGATGCCCAAGACCAAGATGACAACAGATTTGGGGCTGATGAGGGCCCACTTCCTGGTTCATAGACGATGCCTTCCCTCTGAATCCTTAAAAGATTACATGGCAGAAGGGGCAAGAGTGCTCTCTGAGGTCTCTTTAATTAATATAAGGGCACTAATCTCATCATGAGGGCAGAGCCCTCACTATCTAATCACCTTTCCTGAAGCCCCAACTCCTAATATCATCACATTGATGTGGTCTCATTATATGAATTTTGAGGGGACACAGACATTCAGAACATTGAAGGTCTCATAACCTTTCTGTATAATATGCTCCAGTGGTTCTTAGTTTTCCTCAGCATAAAAGCCAAAGGTCCTACATGATCTCATTCTTTGACCTTAGCTCCTACTCAGAATGTTAGGAAATGCTTTCTTTCAAGGCTCTGTGCTAAAAAAAAAAAAAAAAAAAAGTTATTACGAGACATCTTTAACTGAGTTTTCATTCTTCCCCCAAAACATACACAAATAAAAGAAATTATGGTCCTACATTTTGGCTATAAATATTTCCATAAACAGAGTATGTCCTTTAAAGGAGTTGAACTGACTAGTGAGCCACAATTTAAAGGGTAAACAGTGGGTAGGGGGCAGTATATTGGAATTGCAGCTTAGAATCCTTGGCCAAAGAAAATGTACACAAAAGAATTACAGAATTCCCCTTTCCCCTCTTCTGGTCACTTTGTTTATTCCATTTTGTTTAGATTGATGAGGCTATGTGACTTCAGCTTGTAACATTTAATTTATTGCTGCTAATTTTTATTAGTTTATAAATATAAGCTATTAATTTTTTAGTACTTTGAGAAGAAAAGAGAAAAATCTTTGGACTGATTAGGAGTATATTTTAAGGGCAGGAGCCTGGAATAGGGTGCCTGGAACAATGTCTAGTGACAACTTTGTACTTTGTATTTTCCTTCAAAAACTGGTGTTACGTGATAATCAGCCTTAAAAACTGGCAGAACATGATCAAATTTAGGATGGGTGGCATTAAGGCATTACACTAAGAAGTATTTTGTGTTTTGGTCATTGTAGCAATTGTGTTGAAATTACTGTATCTTCATGGCCAAAACTCTATTATGGTTAAGGAAGAATTTTAGCCAATGTCCATAATTAGGAAATAGTAGTCAAAGACATTCGTTATTTTTGACCTGTATTTTTATGGTACAGAATAATCATTTGTTAATTTTTTTTCAAAATGAAAATGGGCTGAAGTTTTTCTCATTATAAACTTAAAACCATCAGATGATACACAAAAGTCTAAAGAAAAAGCAAAAATCAGAATCTCTCTTCCCAGAGATATCTATTCTTAATACAAAAGTCTATTGCTACCATACTTTTTCTGTTTTTTAACAGAAGTATAAACCTAAAGTGGGACCATAACTCTACATACTGTTTTACAGCCTCCTTTCTGCTCAACAGTGTATCAAGAACAAATTTATATGATAGCAAATTTGGATCTAAATAACTCCTTTTAATGGCTACATAATAAATGACAAAGGTGCCTTTTATTTTTTCAAACAATATACTGGTAGACAAATGAATCTAGCTTGCCTTAAAGATTTAAAAGGTATGCAATTTAAGAAATATAAGGACATTCTATTTTGCTGACATATAATATCAACTATTAAACTAAAAGGACCTTTAAATATTTTTAACAAAATATCACTATAGTCTTAGTTACTGAATGAGCAAATTTACTTCTGTGGCAACTGCAACAAGTATTTATTGAACACCTACTAAGTGCCAGCACTGATCTTGTTGTTGGGGATATTTTGATGAATTAGATAGGCAAGATCCCTGCTCAAAGAATTTACATTCTGGAGGGTCAGAAGCAATAAGAAATTGTAAGAAATAAGAAAAATCTCAGATATTGAAGCATATATGGTATTATGTTTTCATGATAAAAATTGAAACTGACATTTTGGTCTTGAATTCGGCAGATTGAGTCAAATTATATATTATAATTATATTTTCAGGTTTGAAGACAGTGAAAAACGAATAGATTATAAGTCATTTTTCTCTGCCCTGAACTGGAGAAAGAATCCAGTGCCTGAATTGCAACCAGCATCATACCTTAAAGAGGTAAAATGAACACCTATTTTAAAAACCATCTATGGTTACTTCCCTTGCATGTTTAATATCCTTTATCTTTAAATTATTTTTCATCATAAAATATTAACACCAGTGCTTTTGAAAAGAGTGCTTATGTGTTTCTGGGTATTTGTGTTAAAGGCTAATTTACTTTCCATGCTGAGCAAACATCTGCTCTGTAAAAGCATGACTTTTCTTATGGAGCTGAATTTTTTTTTAACCTCGGTCGCATCCAATTATATGGAAAATAGGATAATAGGTTATAGTTATAAATAGATATAAACACTGTTATCAAGGGATTCTGGTAACATCATCATAAGCCACAAGAACAAATCTCAAATGGTGCCTATGGCAAGAATCCCTAGGGTATCCGTGGCTGTGCACCCAGGTTTGCCATGGGTGAAACAATAGAATATGGGGACGCACATTTCACGGTGGAGCCAAATTTAAAATCAAAATTCCATAGAAAAATGCTTGGTTAGGGAAAACAAAGTTCACGTGATCAGATGGTGCTCTCAACATTGTGGAATTGTCTGAATTCTCTAAGATCTCTTTGGACCAATTGTCTTTAAGAAGTGGGTGGGTGGGTGGTGGTTTGTTTGTATTTTAACATGCTCCAGAAATTGATTTTCTTGGGAAAGTCCCTTGATAAAGCAAATGTCATGTGGTTGATACTCCCAGAAAGGAGGCATTTATTTCTCCCGGTCTCTGCTGACCAGCTCATTCTGGCTGGAGCTGGTCTAGTGCCCCTGGGAATTCCCTCAGGCATGCAGCTACTCCAAGGGCAGCCATAGAACTTCCAGATGGTTGGGGGAAAGTAGTAGCCTTTGGAATCAGACAGAGCTGGGTTTGAATTTTGGCCCTGCCACCTACTTAGCTGAATGACTTTGGGTCAGTTAAGTTACTTATCTTGTTCATTTATGAATGTAATCCCCAGACAAATCAGGATTAAGTATCGACTCTCATCAGGTTCTCTGCTCTAGGCTAGGGTCCAGAGACAAAAATTGTCATTGCTACCTTTGAGGGGCCCACTACTGATGCGGGAATTGGTACCCTCATGATTTGGAGTGTGGCGTGATACAGCCTGCATGGGATTCTATGGGATAGGAGGTAGCTGCTTCTAAACAGACTGGGGGGAACAGGAAGTATTTTCAGGGGAGGTGACATTTGAAATTTCAGTGATGAGTAGTAAGAGTTAGCAAGGTAGGAAAGTGACATGGTCTGGAAAAAGCATTTCCAACAGAATTCTCTGGACATGGGACAGCATGGTACTTGTACAGAACCAGGAGGAATTGGTGTGGCCGGAGCAAAGGCACATGGGGAAGAGGTGAAAAGGATAAAGCTGGAGATACCTGCAAGGGTAACATTTGAATATTGTCCTGCGAGGTCTGGAGACCACTGACTAACTTCAAGGAAGACAGCAACATGATCAAGAGTGCCCTTTACACAGAACTTGCTTTGGCTGGATGGTCAGTGGACTGGAGATGGAGTCTCACTCTGTCACCCAGGCTGCAGTGCAGTGGTGCGATCTCAGCTCACCACAATCTTCACCTCCCAGGTTCAAGCGATTCTCCTGCCTCAGCCTCATGAACAGCTGGGATTACAGGCACGTGCCACCACACCCGGCTAATTTTTGTATTTTTGGTAGAGACAAGGTTTCACCATGTTGGCCAGGCTGGTCTCGAACCCCCGACCTCAAGTGGTCCACCCGCCTTGGCCTCCCAAAGTGCTAGGATTACAGATGTGAGCCACCACGCCTGGTCATGGAGTTTCTTGTCCTGTTGTCCCCATAAATAACGGCAAACACTTAAAGCATTTACTGTGTGCCAACTACTGTTCTAAGATCTCAAAATCACTTAGCTTATTTAATTCTCTTAGCAATCTTAGGTACTTTTATTATTCCCAGTTTAGAGATGAGGAAGTTAGATAAACAGCAATGTAAGGCAGAGTCAGAATTTTAACTCAGGTCTCTTGCTGCAAAGAATAAAAAAGAAAACTGTCCTTCAAATATAATTCTTTTTGAAGATACTAGATTGGATTAACCCAAATCTGAAATACTATCACAAAAACAAATCAGTACTGTCATTTGCCCTGATAACCCTTTCATTCTTATCCATGTGAATATTTAATTTTTACATACAAATAGAAACATGGTAGATGGGATTTATATTCTTCTGCCTTTTCATTGAATGTTCTAGTAGTCTGTATTGACTGTATCCCTATGTCTCTTTAGGACTGCTCTCCACAGCCCTTTACTGTGCTCTGACCCTGCCCAGGCCAGTCCTTGGCAGCTGACCTTTGTAGGCCACATGAGTGGGTCCCCTAGCCCTCTGGCCTCCAGTTGGGTTGACCAGTGGGATGCACTAGCAGGAGAGTAGAGGGTGAAAGGAGAGAGCAATCTTCTTCCTCCCTGCCAGTCACAGCAGATTGACGGCCTCCTCCTTCAAAGTCCACAGCACTTGTCTAGAGGCTCTTTGCATATGGCTGGCCACTCTAGGCTCTGGTGACCACCTTCATGTGCCCCTTCAGCCTCAGGCGGTAGTAATGGCTCCCTGCTGTTATAAACCCAGGGGATTATCCCCTGTTGGTTTTAAACACTTCCCACAACTTTGTAACTAGTCACTTTATTAAACTCTTCTCCATTTCCACAGTTTGCATATGTCCTCCATTTCCCGTGAGACCCTGAATAATATATAGGACATACCTATTTTTGCTATAATCCTTTGTCATTCTTTTCCTTACTTTCTACTTCTCTCTTTCTTCTTCCATTCCACTCAGTCCACCACCCAAATGTTTACCTCTGTGTTGGGGATTTTATTTCATCATGTATTGTGTGAAAATATGATTATACCACATGCATTTATCTGGAGTATGCTTTTCTTTCTTAATCATGGAAAATTTCCCTAGTTTTATATGTATAGACCTAAACCATTCTTAATAGCTGTAGTGTGAATATATAATAATTTATTAATCTCTTTTTTTTCTTTTTTTTTTTTTTGAGACGAAGTCTTACTCTTGTTGCCCAAGCTGGCGTGATCTTGGCTCACTGCAACCTCCACCTCCCAGGTTCAAGCGATTCTCCTGCCTCAGCTTCCTGAGTCGCTGGGACTATAAGCACATGCCACCATGCCTGGCTAATTTTTTTGTATTTTTAGTAGAGACAAGTTTTTACCATGTTGGCCAGGCTGGTCTTGAACTCCTGACCTTGTGATCCGCCCGCCTCGGCCTCCCAAAGTGCTGGGATTACAGACATGAGCCACCATGCCTGGCTCTGTTAATCTACTCTTTATTGACAGGCATTCAGGTTGTTTTTTATTTTGCCTCTGAAAATATACCTTACTACTTACTACTTTAAATTTTATTTTCCTGATGACTATTGAGTTTGAATGAGATCCAGTCATCTTTTTGTACTACAACCTACAGTAAGAAAGATTTTTTTTTCATAACAACACAGCATGCACATATATAATGGAATCTAAGTTTCATGGATTAATACTGTTCTGACTACATGTGGTGCAGTATGATACATTCTTTTCTTTTTTCATTTCTCTCTTCCTTTCTTTTCTTTTCCTTTTTGTCATTACCCACCACCTCTTTTTCTCCTCTCTTTTGAATGTTGTTCATGACCCATTAAATTGATTTCATGACCCACAAAAAGATCACCATACACACTAGAAGAGAATTCACCACATGGGATGGCCAAAGATCCACTCTGCCTTTAATCACCTCTCCCCAGTTTCATCACTTTTCAACTCTGTCAACCGGGATAGGTATCTAGCCCTGGACCTCAGATGCTTTTGAGAGGCAATGTAGAACAGAAGGTCTCCAATCACAGGGACCCTGGTTCAAATCCTTAGCTCTACGATCAACTAACTGGGTAACTTTTTACAAATTACTCAACCTTTCAGGTTTTCCCATCTCAAAAATGGCCATAAGAATAGTTCTTCCATTAGGGTTGTGAGGATTAAGGAAATCAATATACACAAGTCACTTATCACAATACCTCTGCCATAGTAAGGGCTTAAGTGTTGGATGCTATTATTTTTTGTAAAATGGAGATGTCTTACTTTCCTCAAGTCAGGGGGCTGGGCAGTCCCTGCCAAGGTTAAGATGGGAGATTCTCTTCTTAATGGCAAGAGAATGGTTCTAGGCCAGGAATGTCACATCAGAAACAGCTTGGGCTTCAGCACTAGGTTCTTCTAATTGCATTTCATTTATGGTGAGAACTTTACTCATAGGGCCTCATCAGTTCTGCTGATAAAGCCTAGAAATATTTCAGTCTGCAGGAGGCATTCGGAAAGGACTATTCTTTTTCAGCCAATTAAAAAGAAAAGAAAATAGATATAAAATGGTACCTGATCAATTTCACCAACAATGAGAACTAAACTAGATTCCAAAGAGTTTGAAGCACTCTGGTACTGATAAGCTTGTTATTATTTCATAAAGAAGACATAAAATAGCTTGGGAATGTTACCAGTGAGTCTATAATCTCATGTGAAAATATTTAGCATGAAAGGGTTGAGCACAATGTTGAATAGTTTATACAGTAGAATACAGGAGCAAAAAGTATAATATCTACTGACCCATGTAAGTGTGCTCACATGTTATTAATAATGTTGAATAATGCCCTGAAACACTGCTGGGTCAGAGTTTGTCACAGGTGGGGTTCTCCAGGAAGCAGATGGAATCTAATGTGTAGGATATTTATTTAGGAGTGTCCTTGGGATCATCTCCCATGGAAGGTGGGGGAAAAGAAGAAGAGTGGGCAGAGGGAGAAGTTGAACTGTGATGCAAGCCCAGAGATAGCCTTGTCTAACCCATAGGGAGCTCTGGAGTTAGCATGTCTTTTCAGTGTTGTCCTGAGTTGGGCCAGAATGGCCTGGCCTTTGTCCCGGTGGGTTGGTTCAAGAAGAGATATGACTTTGTGTGGCGTGGCTCTTTGCAGCCAAGACATGTTTGTAGCTCAGGAAATCCATGAAGGGGACTCCCAGCAGCTGGGCCACCAAATCCCTCCTCAAGGGGATTCTGGATAGTATATCACAGCTTGGCAACCAACTACTCTTGAAGCCCCGTTGACTGTTACTTGGTATCAACTGAGAGCCTGGCAGTGTGACAGCCTCCTCCCCAGCTGGTTCCCTGGTTATTTCCTAGCCTTCTATTCATAGTAGGGAACTGAGAGGAGAGTGGTTATGCCATAAGAGACCATGGTGGAGTCAGACTAGATGTCCTGGGGGCGCAACTGGGCAGAGAAAACCTCCCAGTTATGACTTTGGGGATTGCCAACGTTTGAGGAGTCTTCCATAGCCAGTCACATGTAGGGCTTCAGGGTAAGATCCATCAGGTTGTGAAGGCATCCCAGCCCTGAGTGTGAAGTGATGAGACCAAAGGTCTTTTGAGAACAAGGAATGGCAGGCTGAGCTCCTATGTGGAAGCAAGGCTTAAATGGAGGCCCCAGGGTTGGGGAGCTGCACCCTTCCTCCAGTATATGAGCCTGACAGGCTGGCTCAGGTTAAAGTTTCAGAGGTGTTATGGAGAGCTCTGTAGAAGTTACCAGGACAGGCCACCACCTGGAACCTGGATATTTTTACTCCTGGGCTGAATATTGTCATCAGCAGGATCTCATTTCTGGACTGGGAATCTTACTGAGAAATAAAAAGAAACTTATTGGCTGATGAAAGCTGAGTAGGCCTCAGTACTAGATTCAACTCTAATTCTGTCTGCATCAGCATGAATGGATAGGATGGATGTTATGGGTGGAAATTTGGGACACCTTCCCAGTCTAGTGTGACTAACCATGATGGGGTGAGAAGGGAGAGGCCAGAAACCAGGAACAAGACCACAGGATTCAGCCAACCACAGGCTGAGTAGGGGTGTGGTCTGGTCCACAAGACTTGAGATTGGAAGGGAGTTCTAGCAGGGCATCCCTCCAAAACAGTGAGCATAGTGATGGGGAATCTTGAAGTTAGCACCATTCGGCAATCAGAGGAAGCCACTCAGCAGGCTCAAACCAAGCTTTCACCCTGCCAAGGGGACAGAACTGGCTAAGTCCCTAAACCCGTGAGGTTACAGCAGGAAGTACGCAGCATACTCAAAGGGATCCTGGAGATGGATTTGATAAAGGGACTGGTTGATGGGGTGGGTGGGGTTAAGGGACGCGGGGGAGGGTGGAGCCCTCAGGGACTGGCAAGAACGGGAGAAGCAGGGAGGGACTGGGGGACTGGTGTTATTGGAGCCCAGCAGAGGAGCTGGAACTATAGCAGCAGGTAGAGTAGTGTAGCCACTATAGCCACTCCCAAACCATGGCCTGGCATGGAGGCAACAGGGTAAAGGGAAGTAAAATCCATACTCTGACCTCTTGCTTCTCCTGTTTTCTGATCTCCTGATGCTGCTTCACATTGGCTGAACCCACCAGAAGCCAGAGAGCAAGGAAGCTTGAGGAGTGATGCAATCCACAGAGTCGGTCTCCCAGGGCAGAAAGCAGAGTGAAAAGGGCAAAGAATGGATCTTGAGGGGCAAATGGAGACTGACCCAGCACAATCTGTTACCAGAATAAAGCCTTGAGCTCAGAACAAGCCCCACAGCCAGGATAAAAGCCAGATCTACACTAACTGCTTCTGGGGCTTGGTCTGCTGGATTTGAGGACCAGTTTCCTGGACTCAGAGGTGGCTCCCCTACATGTGCTTGTCAGGTGGCCTCAGCTAGTAAGAATTGGGGTCAACTACAAACAAGGAGAATTTCAAGAGTGCTGTAGTATAGCTCGTCTAGCTTTGATTAGTCCTACTGCCCTTTGGTGACAGGTTTTTCCTACATGGTTGGATGTAAGCTGTCATCCATCATGACTGTTGGCTGTGGCCTGTAGCCAATGGCTTGTAGCCTGGATTCTCATTGGACTCTCTTGCTTATCCCTCTGCCTGGCCCCTCAGCAGCCCATGGTGAGCCATGGGGCTGTAATTTAACTCTCACTCCATTATGTGACTATCTATGGTCTCAGCATGTTGCCCTGGCGCTGTCATGGCCTGGAGACCCCATTTCCATTCTATTGTGTTTGCTCACAGATGGTAGCTGTAAAACTGGCAGAATAGGTCCCACTGTTTAGAGCCTGTCTGGTTAATCTCAGAAGTCACGTTTTAAAAAATAACACTAAATCGGTTCTCATATAAACTTTATAACTTACACTGTGTGACTGGCGTCTTATCTTTTGACATTTCTGAGAAAAATTGGATGTGGCTTCATTTTATGAACATCGTCACTGCGAAAACATTAGCAGTCAGCTCGAAAGTGCTCTCTTTCACAATAGGATGATATAGGGCCTTGGCATCAGGAAGTAGGGGGCAGTTGGTACACCTTGGGAAACGCCTTTGGACACTCACCTTGCTGAGATTCTCCTTTTGGTATTTAGAGCATGGAATAACCTGTGACATTTTGTTGTCCCAACAATCTTGCAAGAATAAGTATTATCCCCAATTTATAGATAGGAAGCTGAGGTTCAGAGATATTCCTAATGGTGAGGATTATATAGTCAGGGACTGGTGCCAATTTTTTAAATAAGTAAAGTTATTTCTAATATTTGTGGTTGAATATAACAGTCAAAATGAAAGGTTGTTAACCATTCCTCTTAGATTTAAAAAATAACTGGCAAACACATACTGTTGACCTAACACAGAGCAATAACCTAGTAGGAAATGATACTCCTGGAATCCACTTTCATCTACAGCATCGGGTGATGTCCACTTGAATTGTACACATAAGCCTGTCACTGAAGCTCAGAAATCCACATCTCCCTGAAAACTTTACTTGCCCTGCATTGCACTTCCAAGGAAAGGTTTTCTGTTTAGAAACTACACCTGTCTTTTAGCTACAACTCACATACAGATGACAACTCTGTTGAAGCTTTGTCTACAGAAAGGGGAAACAATCATGAAATATTGGCATTGCTGTAAAGACAGAAATGTATAGAAATATAAGCTAATCTTCTGGCTTTATATATGAGCTTTTCCTTATGTTATCAGAACACTCTTGATTATCTCAAGAAATATTTGCAACATCCTTTCCCCAAATTTATTTCAATTTGATTTGCTTAAAATTTAATTGCTTTTATGATTTTGTCAAACTAATTAGATTATTTCTAAAGCCATGTTAACTTTATTTGAAGGGAGAAAATCTAAGAAAATCACAGTTTTAATACTGTATACACCACTGGCCTTTTCCATACATTTATAGATCTTTCTCATAGAAACATCATTTTCCTAGTGAGTAGAGGGGAGTAACATGGTGAAATCACTAACATGACTCTATCTGCCTTGCATTTGGGAGGAATAAAAATAACCTTGTTTCAGTGAAGCATGGAATTTAATTGGCTCCCGATCTTTCCCCTCATGCATCTGGTGGCCAGTATTACAGTAGAAAATTTTAAACAAGAAGGAGACATAATCCAATTAAATTTCCTTTTAAAAATGTCAAAGCAAATAAATCTAGGGCCCATTAGCTCACACACAGCTTTGCTATTCTCACTGGGCAGCTGCTGTTTACTGGGTTTTCATCCAGTGCCATCTTTGCTTCCCATTTCAAGGGTGTGCGATTTTACAGATCGGCAGCTACATTTTTTTCACCACTGATGAACGAGTAATTTATTGCCAACTGGTTTGACATCTTAAGTGCCTCGAGTGACAGCCAGCTTGGAAGATGTCATAGGGCCTTCTTGGAGACAATGATTCCCAGACATTTTAGAATCATGATTTTTGTATCATTGAATTTCACTCTGCATTTCATAGTTCTTCCTTCTTCCAGAAAACACTATGTGGCATGTATTGTTTATGCTCCAGATTACATCAAATTTTGTTCTGAGGTTTGAGTGCTGTCTTTTGAGTTATGTGGAAGTCACTTGGAGACTCTGGATTCATCCAGTTTGCCAGGAAGTTGCTTTGTTTCAAGCTGTGCTGTGGCTTTCTTAGACATGTTCTTAATTTTGATAAATGCAAAATTGCATAGAATCTACATCTGACTTCCTCTAGAAGAAGACTTGGAGACAAAGATTTAAGTGTAAATCATTTTGCGGGGAGGAGTGAAAACACTAGTAAAGGAGTGGGAGAGTGAGAAAGGGAAGGGGCGGAGCTACTAAAGGCATATTAGCAAACCAGTTACAAATGTAGATGATGTAGACGATTGAAGGTTTTGTTTTGTTTTGGGACAGGGTCTCACTCTGTCACCCAGGGTGGAGTGTAGTGGCGTGATCATGGCTCACTGCAGCCTTAAACTCCTGGGCTCAAGTAATCCTCCTACCTCAGCCTCCCAAGCAGCTGGGACTACAGGCCCACACCACCACACCCTGCTATTTTTTTTTTTCTTTTGTAGAGACAGGGTCTCACTGTGTTGACCAGGCTTGTTCAGAAGTCCTGGCTTTAAGTGATCTCCCACCTCAGCCACCCAAATGGTGGAATTGCAGGTGTGAGCCCCCACACCTGACCTAATGATTAGAGCTTAATGCAGCTGGGAAACACTGACACTTCAGAGTCATCCCACCCAAAGTGCAAGGGAGCCACAGTATTCATCCATCAACTCCCATCAGTCATTGTTTGAGGGCTGCTCTTGAAGCGGAGGAAAGGAAATAATTCCCTGGCACTTGTGGCTTGCCACAGGGACAGCCAAAGCAAGCCTCAGAGGCCAAAGAGAAGCCCTAGGGTGAAGGAACGCAGGTGCTGGCCGTTGGAAGTCAGGTTGGTGTGCTCCAGAGTGGAAAGGATGAGGAGATAGGAAGGGGTGCTGGCAGAGCCTGCTGCACGTAGACAGTTAAAATCCCAAATTCCAAACCTGCACTGCCAGGGGAATCTGCTTCACAGAGATGTAAGTAAGCTTGTTCTCTCCTGGAATGGGCAGGATCAACTTCTGTGGATGACTCCTCCTGTTGTAAAAGTACCACACAGTTATTCCCACTTAAAACTGATATGCACTGCTGGGAAAGCCATATATGAGTTTTCTTTGCATTGCCTAGTGTAGGGTTAATAAAAAATCAGTGAAGACACTATTTTAACTCACTGCCCAGATTTTCATAAAGATTCTACAATATTTGGAACATTTGCAAATTTATTAGAAAGTACAATTAGGCAGTGGTAATATGTGGATTTCTTATGTTACCAAAAATGTCTTCATTTTACCAAGGGGCTAGCCATGAGATTCCTTAAGTAGATCCAATTATAGACAAAATTATGAAGAAAGTGCCTTTCCCTCTGCTTTATTGATGCCTCTCACCCCATCCCCTGAGCCTTGGAAACCTCCCCTGTTTCCTAACCTTCCTTTGGTCCCAAATTTGATTCCATTAGTCCATTTTAAGCCAATAGGTGTGAAAATCTCCCTGAAATTGGGGGTTGGCAATAGATGGACCCACAGCACTGCTAATGTGCTTGTGGCATTTATGAAGTATTTGGACAGAAAGTCACTCCCACCTGGAACCTAAGGAAGAGTGACAAAAGGAAAAATAATCAAGGGAAGTGGCATTGATTCGAAAGAAAGAGCACAATGGGGCCGGAGTAGTCAGGAGCGATTTGTGCGAGTCATGGGGTTTAAAGTGGTCAGGATTTAAAGAAATGGAGTACGGTTATCTTTTCATCTTAAATTATCCTTAATACCGAATCTCATGGATATCTACTTGAGTTTCATTGTGCCCAAGTTGCTAACAAATTTGATCTCATCTCCAAATTCTTGAGTTCTCATGATTGCATTGTAAGTTCTATTATTTTCTCTTTATTGTCAGCATTGAAAGCACAATTCCTTGCTCAAAAAATACAAAAACAAAATCACTTTTGCTAACTCATAAGCTATGAGGCAGAAGCTTCTAGTCCTGACCTGTTTCATAAGAGGATCCAGTCCCCAAATAATTTCATCATATTTTTATGAGTTATATAATGCATTATTTCTCTGTTGAAAACTTTTATTTAAAAGACCTATTACAGGATGGTGATTTTTGAAGGCATATATTTGTATTATTTCTCCATAATGAGATTAAATTTACAAACATCACTTAAGAGCAAATATTGCTGTAAGTTTTGTAATGAAATTTTTGAGGACATGTTAAATAGTGGAGTTGAATGGCTATTGATCTTAGCCTTCATTGATTAAAATGTTTTGTGTGTGTGTGTGTGTGTGTGTGTGTGTGTAAGTGTAATGGTTTACTACTTTTTGGTGTAAGGAAGGACGTTTTACCAAGTTCCGTGTGGTATGAGTTGCACAAAACACCCCTTAGGAGTGGGTTTAGCCATCAGCCATCTGAATGGTCATTTCGCTCTTCATACTGCCAGTTGGTGGTTTGGGCTCAACTTCTGAGAGGCAGCATCCTTGAGAGAGAAGAGTAGTGTCACTTCAAGAACTGCCTTGTTTTGTACTTAACTTTTCTTGTTGGAAGTGTGAGGACCAAATGTAGCTATGTAGGATGAAAGCCAGCTGCTTCTAAATAGAGCCTTCTCAGCTCTGGAGGGTTGCCCCGCAGATGAGCATAGTTCTGCAGCCCCACTGCCCAGGTTATTATAATCCAGGCTTCTCCACTGACTGGAGGTTTGACTTGAGACAATCTATTTAATCCTTCTGTGTCTCAGTTTCTTTTTCTGTAAATAGATTATCCTCATAATACTTATCTCTTAAGGGATTTCTGTGATGATTAAATAACTTAATACATGTAAAACACTTAAAAGAGTATCAACCATGTAGTAAATATCCAATAAATGTATTGTTATTCCTATTACTACTAGGTAATTACAAGATTCCTATCTATAACCCTGCACAAATCTGCAACTAGTTTATCATCATCATAAATCATCTCTTAAATTAAGGTTTTACACCTGAATTAGAGATGCTGGTACTTAATTATTGTCTGATTCTATGACAGTGTTGTCAATTGTCATAGTTTTACATGTCACTCATATTCCAGTGACTTCTATATCTTTGCACAGTTCTGGATTCTAGCTCTGTGCTATATAGAACCATATTTACAGATGTTTACCAGAATCTTCACCTTGATGTCCCATGGACACCTGAAAGAAAAAATGCCCACAACTGAGCTTAGAATTTCCCTCTGAGCCTTGTTTTCCTACTAAAAAATGTTTTTAAACTCTTACTGCTTTCCTTATGATATTACACTGGGTTGAATATTGTCCCCTCCAAAAATCATGTCTACCCCAAACCTTAGAATGTGACCTTATTTGGAAATACTCTTTGCAGATAAAATTAATTAAAATGAAGTTATGCTGGATTAGAGTGGACCCTAAATGCAGTGATTGGTGACTTTATAAGAAAGCTGCATGAAGACATATTGGTACACACAGAGAACATCATGTGAAGTTGGAGGCAGATGCTCGAGTGATATGCCTACAAGCCAAGGCATGACTGCCAGCCACCACCAGAAGCCAGGAGAGAGGCATGGAATAAATTCTCCCTGAAAGCCTCCAGAAAGATCCAATGCTGCCAACACCTTGGTTTTGGACTTCTGGCCTTCTGAACTGTGAAAGAATAAGTTTCTGTTGCTTTAAGCCACTTCTTTTGTGGTACTTTGTAATGACAGCCCCAGGAAACTAATAACAGATACTGTCAACTATTACTAAATTTAGAGTTCTTAGAACCATCCTTACCTGTATTAGTTTCCTAGTGATGCCCTCACGAAGTACCACAGACTGAGTTGCTTAAAACAATAGAAATTTATTCTTCCACAGTTCTGGAGGCTAGCAGTCCAAAATCTAGATGTCAGCAGGGCCACACTTTCTCTGAAACCTGTGTGGGAATCCTTCCCTGCCTCTTCCTAGACTCTGATGGTTTGCTGGCAATCTTTGGTGTTCCTTGGTTTGCAGCTGCAAAACTCTAATCTCTGCCTCTATGGTCACCTGGTGTTCCCCCTGTGTGTCTCTGTCTTTACCTGGCTGTCTTCTTATAGGGAGGCCAGTCATATTGGATTAGGGGCCCACCCTACTCCAGTATGATCTCATTTTCCTCATCTTAATTTACCTAATCACATCTGCAAAAACCCTATTTCCAAACAAGGTCACATTCTGAGGTACTAGGGATTAGGACTTCACATACCTCTTTTGCGGGGGGGCGGGGACACAACTCAGCCCATAGCACTACACCTTTCTTTTTTCACCATTTCAATTGATCCCCTTCTAGCTATTTCATGTTCTTCTGCAGCAGCATCTCTCAGAGGTAGCTCCTGTCCTCCATGCCCACTTCAGCTGCCCTGGTTATGGCACAGTCATCTTTCAGTGGTATTATTGCACTCACCTCCAGATTGATTTTCTTACTTCATTTCATTCTCTGTACATCCAGCAAGTTAGCTAATCAGTTTCTAATCAGATTTCTGTCATTTCACTGGCCAAGACCTACAGTGACTTCCCGTAACCACAGCCTTAAGTAGAAACTAGCACAGAAGGCCAGAAGTTTGGCCCCAGCTTCTCCTTCTAACCATCTCTCTTGCCACTTTGCACCATGTGCCACATACCACACTGGGCTACTCACCTTTTCTTGAAAATAGATTTTAGGTCTCCAGGCCTTTGCTTACACTGGTCCCTATGCCTGGAACACCCTTCACGACCCTAACCCTCTGCTGAACTGGTTTTCATCCCATGAGGTGCAATTGAAACACCACTTACTCAGCTTGCTTCCAAAATTCCATCACATCAAATTATTGAGCCTTTACCTATATTTCTATGACACCTTGCGATTCTGGATACTAATGTAACACTAGTAAAGATATAGAACCTCTTATATACAACAATTAACCTTGACAGTCATATTTTAACCTTGACAGTAGAAATATAAGCAGCCATATATATGGACTTTGCCTCTTGTTGATATTAATTAACCATTGCAGCATATTCAAAAAGTTTGTGTGTGTGTGTATATACACACATATTTACATATTATATAAAATGTGCATCTGTGTGTGTATATGTATACACACACACACACACACACAAAGTGGCTTATCTGCAAGATCACACTGTGAGTGATCCAGTGTTCTTTTCATTGTTTACGGAAGAAACAGTAACCAAGCAGCCAGTATAGCTACCAGTTTGTATTTTAAAAATTGGGTTCTTTAGGCAGCAGTTCACGCCTGTAATTCCAGCACTTTGGGAGGCTGAGGTGGACGGATAACTTGAAGCCAGGAGTTTGAGACCAGACCAGTCCGGCCTATATGGCGAAACCCGTCTCTCCTAAAAATACAAAAATTAGCCAGGCGTGGTGGCACGTGCCTGTAATCCCAGCTACTCGGGAGGCTGAGGCATGAGAATCACTTGAACCTGGGAGTCAGAGATTGCAGTGAGCAGAGATTGCGCCACTGTACTCCAGCCTGGGCAACAAAGTGAGACCCTGTCTTAAAACAAATAAAATAAAAATAAAAATTGGCTTCCTAAGAAAGTATAGGAGGATCTATCCTGTATTAATGCTGCATAACAACTCCTGAAATTTCAGTGGTTCACAACAAGACACATTTCTTTTTCTTGTCTATGGGCATGTAGGTCAGTGAAGCATGGCTGGATTCAGCTAAGCTTGGCTCTTAGTCTGCAAGTCCAGCCTGGTCTGATCCCCCTTGGTCATTCTAAAAACAGCAGCATCCTGGGCCATGTTCTTTTCATGGTGATGGCAGAGGCACAGAAGGCCAAGCCAAATGATGCCAGCACGCTAGAGCCTGTGTTCATGATATGTCTGCTAGCAGTACATAGGTCAAAGCCAGTCATGTGGCCAACCACATATCAAAGGAACAGGAAAATATACTCTTCTTACTCCATAGGAGGTTCTACAGAGTCATATGACAAAGAATGTGGACACGTAATTCTTATACAGGGAGGGAATGAAGAATCAAGAACAAGTCTCCAGTCTACCACAAAGTCTTTATGAACCTAAAGTAGATGGTAGAAATTTTCCCTTTGAAAATAAACTTTGGTGTTGAATTTTCAAAACTGTACTTTGAAATGTGGTTCTAATCATACCGATTTTTGGTTTTTTTTCTAGAGATGTGAAGATATCTGGCTTGGTATGCCATCACCTATTCCTGCGAAATACATTGACTACTTGACCCTTTTGAAGGACGTGTTTGGCTTAGAGGAGGAATAACCATGCCAGTTTTGGTCAATTCTCTTTGATTTACTTCTCTCATTTTGCCACATTTACTTTAGTAGATATAATTTCATTAAAAACAAAAAAGAAACAAGGTTTATATTAAATGGAAATCCACAAATCACAATTAATCCTATTTTGTCATATTAGTTTTTCAGAACATCATGTTGTATTGCTGCCATACTGTTACTATTTAAAATGCCATCTTAAAACATGTTGAATATTTTTATTATATGTATGTTTTATTAATACCAAAAAATCTTCTGATAATTTTTCATCCAATGTAATTTGATTCATTAGTATATGAACAGAAAATAACTTTTGAAGGTTATACATGGCAATACAAAATCAAATTATATCACAGGAATAAGTTGTGATTCTATTAAACATTTTTGAAACCTTTTTGACACGTTTATTACTTATATAGTTAAATTTTGTAGCAACCCACCTCATCAAAATAATTCTTAAACCTCTCTAGAGTAAATATGTTTATTTTTTGAACTTAGTAAAGCTATGGGAAGAAAAAGAACCTCCCCAAAACACACACACACACACACACACACACACATATATACACACACACACAGGAAACATGTGCAGTATTTATATTTGTAATGCCCTTTTTTCTATCTGAAGTCAGCTTGTTAGCTTAGGAATATATGCATGTGTATATAATTATAGTTTGACCAAAAATTTATTATGTCTAAAATATTTACAAATGTGAAAGCTGAAGATTTTGAGATTTTTTTTTTTTTTTTGGTTTGTTTTACACACACATCCCACGCGCCCCACCCTAGAGGTTTAAATATTCAGAAACTACATTTTCCCCCTGCATTTTTCTAGTTCTATTTTTATTTTTCTTCAGCAGAACTATTGTCATGTAGTGTACATTTGATTAAAACCCATAGCCATGTACCTCTGGGAATTCAGTGTAAGAAGTCTATCCCCGTCTATCCCATTGTTCAGTGTGGGGTGCTATGTATCATAAATCCATTTGCCTGGTGTTCTGGGAGACAATGGAGGCCTCTCAAGAAGGAACTGCACCATTTACCTTTCAGGGACTACTCTGAGAAGAAGAGGAGCTGATGACATCTCAAGGGACCCTTCGGACTCATTATTCTTTCACTCCACATTTGCAGCAGTGTCTTGCTGGCTTCTTGACACTCAGATGTACCAATTTACTCTCAACAACAATGGCCCTTTCATTTTTAAAAAATTGAAGTTAATCAATAAACGATTTCTATATATAAACCTAGAATAATTCCACACGTGCTATTGTTAGAATAGATGCTCCCCCCAACCTTTTCAGGACTTAACACTAAACTAGTATACTCAATTTATATACCAAAACTATCTACCATAAATCCTAAATTTGACTACTTGATTTTTGTCCCAGGTTTTTTTTAAGGCAACTGACAGTGCCAAGCCATTTTGTCACTTTAAGATTTTTCATTCCCCAGAGAGCAAGCTTTTAGAAGGATGACACTTTCCTGGAACTTTTCAAGCTGACACATTCGTCACTTACCTATTCAACTCTTCAGTCAGTTGTCTTTCCTTCAAGAGTTTAAATATGTAGATAATTTAGCCCTTGTAGAGGCTTATAATGTAGTTCATTTGAGAAGCTGGGGGAGAAAAAGGAAGCAAACCAATGACAATGCTCCTGAGTTTGTGGGGTGACAACTGCTTATTCTATTGCATAGATGTGTGTTACTGCCCTGGTTGTTTCTAGTTCAAGCCCACAATTAGCAATGAAATGGCCATTATAGGATTCATGCCGATAAACATGATACGTTGCAGCCATACAGACATTTTAAATAATTATTCTTTTTATAACTAAGCCATATACTGAACAAGATTTATAATTTAGAGATAATATCCCCATTAGTAAAGTTTATGACCCAATAAACAGCTCCCACTAGTTAATAAATGCCAAAGCCATAAAAACAAAGACTATTAATGTAATAGAATTTCTGTACCTCCCTCTTTTGCTGGTGGTCTCAAAACACTGAAAGGAAATGCTATCTTAGGAAAAACATTTATTCTCGTTATGTAAATATCAGTGAATTGTCTTACAATCCATCTGGAAGTCTCCCAGCCCCCGTTGGTCCCAGGTGGTCCCGAAATGCTGATGCATTCTGCTTAGGTTTCAAGCAGTAGATAACTGTGGTTTTCAGCACCAATAAATCCCGAGACTGAAATTTTGGGGGAAGGAGGACTGGAATTTCTGCCTCTTCTCTTCCCTCTGCAAAAGAGAAATCCCAACTATTGTCATTGTTCCAGGGTAATAATTTGAAGGAAGTTTCACAACCTTTCCATATACTTATATTTTCAGCTGCTAACATGCTCTCATTTTGAAGAAAAAGCAAATTCTGCCTTTGGATGTCTGGGTGAGTTGAAGGTTAATATAGGCAAACCTTTTGTCCTAAGAACTAATTGTTATTTAGTATTCTTGGAACTGTGGGAATGATTGATAAAGCCATTTGAAAACCCAAATCAAATCATGTCTTTTCATACAAAACTGATTAAAAGCTGTTGAAGTTCACATTAAGTGGTTTGCTGAGGCACTGTTGTGAGGTATGATGTCGCCAGCAGAGGATTAATTTGCAGTACTTATTTGCCTTTTATTACCTTTTTTACCTAACCACTTGAAAAGTAATGTAGGTAAGTCTATTGGTTTACTTTAGCTTCAGCTTACTAAAATGGTTAAAATTTTTGACAACAGAGGGGAGATACAGAGCTTTGTAACTTTCAAGCTTTTATAATAGTTTAAACATTTTGCCTACTTTATTTTCTTTGATTCAGTTACTGACAAATTACTATTCTTGTTATTATGTTTTTTAAAGACTAGAGTATTTGAAGTTTGGTTATTTGGGGTCATAGAGCTTCCAGGCTTTATGGACCCCTCAGTCATGAGTTTAGAATATTTAAATTGCCCTCCCTTCTTTCAAACAGGGAATTATTGATGAGTAAAGTGAAAGTGAAATCTCAAATCAATACAAAACACAAAACTCTTGCCTTTCCAACTTGAATTTATCTTGAGTTGGGGTTGCTTCCTCGCCTTTTCCACTTATTTCTTCTTTCTCGTTTCCCTTCCACCACACGTGATTTAGCTATAAGTTTAGTAGTTGGAGTCATAACGAAATAGGGCCTTCCACAAAATATTTATGATATTGAATAATGCAGAAACCGTTATAATCATTATAATGAAGTGTCATGCTTCCAATTACATGTACATTCATTTTAGTTATGAGTATAGATCCCTGAATTTTGAATACCCTTAAAAAATGGTCTATAAATAACCTTTCAGACAAACAGCTTCCCAGTGATGGTAGAAACATATACACGAGTGATGCGTCTCTGCTGTAATGTTTGTTTGTGCAAAGTCTGAATTGCTTCAAGTTGAAGGCAGGTTAAGACCTTTTCGAAAATGAGTGTTTTCAAGTTGACTGAGCATCTCCAGAGACACCGTGCTTTTCAATTCCCAAGAGAATGTAATGTGTAAAAATGGAAAGCCCACTGAGGCAAGATCAATGAGGCTATTTAGAAAATAATAAACCTGGAGCGATAATGGAGCACACATTCATTATTACAAAGGGTAGGACTGACTGTGCAATTAGTTTAAGAGAATTTTGTAACTCACCTCCTCCCCTTATTCTACCAGGTTATACATATTGGTTTAAATATACATTTTCATTCAAGGTCAATTAAGTTCCCTAAAGCTAAGAGTTCTGAGACATCTTTGTCAATGGAGTGGCTAGAATATGCATCTTCTTTGTAATTTGTTCCTGGTCCCCAGTAAAATTCCTTGCAAGGGGGCTTTCAAGCCCATTATGTGTCTGGTGTGTGGTACACACAGGAGCCCAGGGGTCAGCACTGCGGCTCAGAAGCAACTTGGTAAAAGCTAAAAAAATGTGGCCGATGAAGAACTCCACAGCGGCTCTGCAAGCAGAGAATTAATGACTCGCTGGAATCAGTAGGAGCCTTTACTTCTAAATACTCATTAGGTAAAGCAGTGAGGCCTGATGTTATGCAAGTTAGAGAGGGAAAGGGGGGACTGCCCCTCCCCATTGTCTATTTTGAACAGAATATGCACATTTAACTCAAAGTGCTGAATGATTCAAATACATCAAACCAACTATTCATCAGTCTCCTAGCTTCCTGAGCACCACTTCGCATCTGTGTAAAGCCAACAATAGAGGAAATGCTTGTTATGACCCCACTATAATATTAAAATCCAGAGGGGCCGATAGCTTGGTGAAAACATAAAAATGCATTCTCCTTTAGAAATACTTCTACCAAGGTCATCTTTGTGTTTCTTTTTTCCTACTTTGCCTATACAACAAGAACCTCTGACTGAAATAGGAACTTGATAAAATTACTTTTGCCTGCTTTTTTCTCCTGTGCTACCACTGTTCCTTATTGCTGTAAGGCCACCCGTTGAATAAAAAACAGGAGCTGAACGGCCATTTCAGACGCCTGTGAATACCCCCAGTTTTAACCATGACTGGAGCTAGGAGAGTGAGAAGGGAAGTGGCAAAAGATGACCATTTTAGAGGGGAGTTGGGACAAAAATAGGGACCACCTTGTGTGTGTGACTCATGTTGAAGAGTTTGCACTTCATCCCAAGGCAATGAGAAGTTTCTGAAATATTTTAATCTGGGGAATGGAAAGATCATGTCTGTATTTAAAAATCTCTGGCTGCTTTGTGTGTGTGAACTCTAAGAGTGAGTTTGGCGGCAAGAAGACTGATTAGGAGACTGTTGCCAGAGAAGTGATGGGTAGTTTGGATTAATGTAATGTTGGTGAGAAGTGGAGGGATTCACGGATGCATTTGCGATGTTGGAGATGAGGGAGAAGAAATCAAAATTAGGACTGGGTCATTTTCACAGCTGGATAGATGGTGTTGCCTTTCATTGTACTGGGGTACATGAGAGAAAAATCAAGTGAAGGGAGAATATCAAAAATTCTGCCTTGGGCATGCTGAATTAGGGTGCTTGCAGAACTGATAAGTGGCTATGTTAAGGCAGCTGGATTAACAGGTCTGAATCTCAGCAGAATGGCCTGGGCTGGCGGTGCATACTTGGGAATCATCAGAGTATGGATGGTAATTGTGAGTTTGGATAAGATTACCCAGGGGAGGCATGTTGTCTGAGAACCATAGTGCCTCGCATATTACTAACAGTAATAACTTTCTAAAAACCAGCTTTATTGACTTAACAGTGAACTGCACATATTTAAGTATACAATTTGATGAGTTGGTATATGTATGTACCCACGATACATCACCCCTATCAAGATCATAAATTGTTAAATTAAACTAAATTTGGCCTGAGGCTGCCTTCCTACTTTGAGTCCTAGCGTAATGAACTATAAATAACTGAAAGCCTGACTTAGGAGTGTCAGAGACATTTGAACCAGAGCGACTCCATCTTGAATAGGGGCTGGGCAAAATAAGGCCGAGACCTATTGGGCTGAATTCCCAGGAGGTTAGGCATTCTTAGTCACAGGATGAGATAGGAGGTCAGCAGAAGAAACAGGTCACAGAGACCTTGCTGATGAAACAGAATGTGGTAAAGAACCTGGCCAAAAATCCACCAAAACCAAGATGGTGATGAAAGTTATGTCTGGTTGTCATCACTGCTCATTATATGCCAATTATAATGCATTAGCATGGTAGAAGACACTCCCACCAGTGCCAGGACAGTTTACAAATGCCATGGTGATATGGTTTGGTTCTGTGTCCCCACCCAAATCTCACCTTCAATTATAATCCCCATAATCCCCACAATCCCCACGTGTCAAGGATGGGACCAGGTGGAGATAATTGGATCATGGGGGATGGTTTCCCCCATGCTGTTCTCATGATGGTGAGTCAGTTCTCAAGAGATCTGGCATTTCCCCTGCTTGCACTCACTCCATCCTGCCGCCATGTGAAGAAGGTGCCTGCTTCTCCTTTGCCTTACACCATGACTGTAAGTTTCCTGAGGCCTCCCCAGCAATGGGGAACTGTGAGTCAATTAAACCTCTTCCCTTTATATATTACCCAGTCTCAGGTATCTCTTCATAGCAGTGTAAAAATGGACTAATAAACATGTCAACATCTGAAAGTTACCCTATATGGTCTAAAAAGGGGAGGGACCCCCAGTTCTGGGAAATCTCGGTTCCTTTCCCAGAAAACTCGTGAATAATCCACCCCTTGTTTAGCATATAATCAAGAAATAACTATAAGTATACTCAGTCGAGCAGCCCATGCCACTGCTCTGCCAACGGAGTAACTGTTCTTTTATTCTTTACTTTCTTAATAAACTTGCTTTCACTTTATGGACTCATCCCAAATTCTTCCTTGCATGAGGTCCAAGAACCCTCTCTTGGCATCTGGATTGGGACCCCTTTCCAGTAACAAAAACACAATGCTCCAAAGTTTAGTACCTTGGTGTGCTGAGTACTTTAAACTAAAGGAGATTTGAAGTCCTCAGAGGCAAGGTCTCTCTGACCCTCTGCTGCCTTCCTCTCTCTATTCCTGGTTTTCTCCTAGAAAAGTGTCATAGAAACCAGAATTCCTCTTCCCCCATGTAGGTCATAGAACCTAGAAAGGTCATTCTCTGACCTTCCCCTTTTCCCTTGGAGACCCTCATGTGACAGGTGTCCTATCCTATACCCAGAGGAAAGAAATGCTACACAGAGAGGCCAAAAAGCATATGAATGGACAGGCCTTACTGAGCTTCCCCCTTCAGTCTATTACCATTAGATTGTACCCTTTTGTCTAATCACATTTCCACACAGCTGTCCATTCTTCATCAAACCTAAGCATAAAAATAGACAGTTTGTCCTGGGTCTTTGGGTCTGAAGGCTCCCATGTCACATAGAACCTGGATTAAATAAATTAGTTATGCTTTTCTCTTGTTAACCAGTCTTTTGTTATAGGAGTGTTGGCCGTGACTCTTACGGTGAGGAAAGGTAGCACACATTTCTACCCCTATACTTGTTATGGTTAATCCTTCAAATTTTAGCCATTCTAATAGCTGTGTAGTAGTACAGTCAATTGTTCATCTCCATGGGTTCCACATATGTTGATTCAACCAACTGCAGGCAGAAAACATTTTTTAAAAATTGCGTTTGTACTGACATGCACAGATGTTTTTGCCTTGTCATTTTCTAAACAATGAAGTATAACAACTATTTACGTGGTGCTTACATTGTATTAGGTATTGTAAGTTATCTAGAGATGATGTAAGGTATATGGGAGGAAGTGTATAGGTTATATGTGAACACCTATGCCACTTTGTCTACCAGGGACTTGAGCATCCACAAATTTGGGTATCTGCAGGAGGTCCTGGAGCCAGTCCTCCACAGATATCAAGGAAAGACTAACTCATTGTGATTGTTTATATTCTTCTTATTGAGTTTTGAGAGTTCATTAAATGTTCTGGACACAGGCTTTTTATCTGATGTGTGATTTCCAAATATTTTATCTCGGACTATAGTTGTCTTTACATTTTCTTAACAGGGTCTTTTGAAAGGCAAAAGGTTTTAATTCTGATGAAGTCTATTTTATTAATTTATTCTTTCATGGATTATGTTGTTGGTGTTATACTTAATAAATCTTTGTATAAACCAAGTTCACAAAGGTTTTTTCTGTGTTTCCTTCTAGAAGTTTTGTAGTTTTAGGTTTTTCATTTAAGTCTATAATCCATTTCAAGTTTGTTTTTGTATACAGCACAAAGTATGGCTCCAAGTTTATTTATTTATTTTTTTGAATATGGATATCCAATTGTTATAGTATCCTTTGTTGAAAAGATTAATATGTCTCCAGGGAATTAACCATTGCAGAAAATCAGTTGTCAATTATGTGTGGATCTATTTCTGGATTTTCTGTTCTGTTCTACTGATTTATGTGCTGATTTTTACATTAATACCACACTGGCTTGTTTACTATAGGTTTTTAATAGGTCTTGAAATCAGTAGCATTAATTCTCCAACTTTGTTCTTTGCATAGTAGTTTTGGCTATTCTAGATCTTTTACAATTTCCTATGTATCAGCTTGTCAATTCTAAAATCATGCTAGGATTTTTATTGGGATTGTACTGAATCTACAGACCCATTTGAAGAGAGTTGTTATCTTAATAATATTGAGTCTTCTGGCCCATGAACACAGTATGTTACTCTGTTTATTTAAGGCTTCTTTATCTCAGCAATGTTTTGTAGTTTCCAGTGAGCAGGTATTGTACATATTTGACAGATTCCTCCCTAAGTATTTCCAATTTGTTAATGCCAATGTAAATGGTAATTTTTGAAAATTTTAATTTTTGATTGTTGCTAGAAGATAAAATACATTTTTTATTTATTTGATTTTTATACATTGATCTTGTATCCTTCAACCTTAATAAACTCATTTATTAGTGTTGCAGCTTTTTTTAGACATCATCAGATATTTCACATGTACAATACAAATAGACAATCATAGATGATCAGATTTTTCATATAGATGATATTAGTCCATGAATAAAGTTTTACTTCTTCATTTCAAATATGGATGCCTTTTATTCCCTTTTCTTGTCGTATTGCACTGGCTAGAACTTCCAGTACAACATTGAATAGAGATGATGAGGGTGGACATCCCTTTCTTGTCACTGAACTTAGAAGGAAAGCATTCAGTGTTTCACCATTAAGTATGATGTTAGCTATAGGATGTTAGTAGACATCCTTTATCAGGCTTAGCAAGCTCCCTTCTATTTCTATTTTGCTGAGAGATTTTATCAGGAATGTATTTTGGATTTTGTTAAACATTTTGCTGCATCTATTAAGATAATCTTATTTTTCTTTTTAAATATAGTACTTGTTTAATATAGTAAATGACATTAATTTTTAAATTTTTTGATAAGATTAAATTCATATAAAATTAACCATTTTAAATTGTAAAATATAGTGGCATTTAGTACATTCACAGTGTTGTGCTGCCACCACCTCTAGTTCCAAAATATTTTTATCACCACAAAAGGAAACCCCATACCCATGAAGCAGTCACTCTCTATACCTCTTGCCTTCAGCCCCCTGGCAACCACTAATCTCCTTTCTGTCTTTATGAGTTTACTTACTCGAAATATTTCATATAAATGGAATCATACAGTATGTGACCTTTGTATCTGGCTTCTTTCACTTAGCATAATGTTTTTGGTCATCCATGTTGTAGCATGTATTACTACTTCATTTCTTTTTGTGGCTGAACAATATTTTATTTTATGGATATACCACAATTTGTGTATCCATTCATGCATCAGTGGACATTTGGGTTGTTTTCTCCTTTTGATTTTTGTGAATAGTGCTGCTATATAAACATGTACGCACATGTATTTTGTTTGAGTACTAGTTTTCAGTTCTCTTGAGTATATACCTAAGAGTAGAATTCTAGGGTCATATAGTCATTCTCCATTTAACTTTTTGAGGAACTGCCAAATTGTTTTCCATAGTGACTGAACCATTTCATATTTCCACCTTAAAGGTGTGAGGGTTCCAGTGTCTTCATATCTTTACCAACACATGTTATTTTCCATTTTTTAAAATAGCTATCCTGCTGCGTGTGAACTGGTAGCTCGTTTGATTTGTATTTCCCTAAAGACTAATGATGCTGAGTATCTTTTCTGTGTTTTTTGGCCATTTGTAAATTTTCTTTGGAGAAATGACTACTTGAGTCCTTTGTCCACTTTTTAATTGAAAATGACATTGAATTTTGAATATTAAAATTTTGAAACCAACTGTGCATTACTGGAATGAACCCTATTAGGTCACGATGTGTTATCCTTCTTATAAATTGCTGGATTCAATTTGCTAAAATTTTGTTGAAATTTTTTCTCCTATGAAAATCTATGAAGGACATTAATCCTAGTTTTCTTTTCTTTTCATATCTTTGTCTGGTTTTGGTTTTGTGATAATATTGGCCTCATAGAATAAGTTGGGAAATATTCCTTCCTTTTCAATTTTATGGAAGAGCTTGTATAGAATTGGTATTATTTCTTCCTTAAACATTTAGTAGAATTTACCAGTGAAGCAATCTGGTAGACAGTTGCTCCCTCTGAAGGGATTTATGACGACTGAGTTCTTTTGGGAGGCACTGCTTTTAGGCAGAGAAAGTTTTTCAGGAACTCAAATGCCTTCAGCTCAAAATAATTTTTATGCCACAGTGGCTTATTCTGGACCCTTTCATTATAACTCTTCAATTTGTTATTATATTCGTTGTTTTAGTGTTTGCAGTATATGCCTTTAACTTAGCACAATCTACCTTCCAATGATGTATGGTATAGTATAGTAATCTTAAAATAGTATACATCCATTTCTCCCCTATTAAATCTTGTGCTATTATTACCTTACTTTTCATATGTTTTAAGCCCCACACTGCATTGCTATTTTTATTTAATAGTCAATTATCTTTTAAAGAGATTTAAATAACAAGAAAAAACTAATGTAGTTATCTATGTAGTTACCATTTCTTGTGCTTTTTAATCCTTTGTGCAGATCCATATTTCCATCTGGTATCATTTCTCTTGTGCCTAAAATACTTCGTTTAACATTTCTTGTAGTATGGGTCAGTTGGTGATGAATTATTTTGCTTTCTTTTTAAATGTCTTAAAATGTCTTTATTTTGCTTTCATTTTAGAAAGATATTTTCACAGGGTATAAATGCCTAAGTTGAAAGTTTCTTCTTTCTATATTTTAAGTACATTGCTCCCCTTATTTCTGGCTTACATTGTTTCACGTGAGAAATCTGTCAACTTTATTTTTGTCCCTCTGTATGTAATATATGTTTTTTCTTTG